>NW_028258721.1:0-20000 GCF_982586985.1 Callionymus lyra
CTCTACAATTTTTTTTTTTTTTTTTTTACCTCTTCAAAACTCCAACTTTTTTTTTTTTTACCTCTTCAAAACTCCAATTTTTTTTTTTTTTACCTCTTCAAAACTCCTAAATTTTTTTTTTTTTTTTTACCTCTTCAAAACTCTACAATTTTTTTTTTTTTTTTTACCTCTTCAAAACTCCAACATTGATTTTTTGTTCCTTTTTTTACCTCTTCAAAACTCCACAATTTTTTTTTTTTTTTTTTTTACCTCTTCAAAACTCCAACATTTTTTTTGTTTTTACCTCTTCAAAACTCCAACATTGATTTTTTGTTCCTTTTTTTACCTCTTCAAAACTCCAATTTTTTTTTATTTTTTTTTTACCTCTTCAAAACTCCAACATTGATTTTTGTTCCTTTTTTACCTCTTCAAAACTCCACAATTTTTTTTTTTTTTTTTTTTACCTCTTCAAAACTCCAACTTTTTATTTTTTTTACCTCTTCAAAACTCCAACATTGATTTTTTGTTCCTTT
This sequence comes from Callionymus lyra, assembly GCF_982586985.1. Lineage (NCBI taxonomy): Eukaryota > Metazoa > Chordata > Actinopteri > Syngnathiformes > Callionymidae > Callionymus > Callionymus lyra. Next base: position 513 of record NW_028258721.1, read on the forward strand.
TTTTACCTCTTCAAAACTCCACAATTTTTTTTTTTTTTTTTTTTTTACCTCTTCAAAACTCCAACATTTTTTTTTTTTTTACCTCTTCAAAACTCCATTTTTTTTTTTTTTTACCTCTTCAAAACTCCTAAAATTTTTTTTTTTTTTTTTACCTCTTCAAAACTCAATTTTTTTTTTTTTTACCTCTTCAAAACTCCAAATTTTTTTTTTTTTACCTCTTCAAAACTCCTAAATTTTTTTTTTTTTTTTTTTACCTCTTCAAAACTCCACAAATTTTTTTATATTTTTTTTACCTCTTCAAAACTCCACAATTTTTTATTTATTTTTTTTACCTCTTCAAAACTCCAACATTGATTTTTTGTTCCTTTTTTTACCTCTTCAAAACTCCACAATTTTTTTTTTTTTTTTTTTTTACCTCTTCAAAACTCCAACTTTTTTTTTTTTTTTACCTCTTCAAAACTCCACAATTTTTTTTTTTTTTTTTTTTTACCTCTTCAAAACTCCAAATTTTTTTTTTTTTACCTCTTCAAAACTCCTAAATTTTTTTTTTTTTTTTTTTACCTCTTCAAAACTCCACAAATTTTTTTATATTTTTTTTACCTCTTCAAAACTCCACAATTTTTTATTTATTTTTTTTACCTCTTCAAAACTCCAACATTGATTTTTTGTTCCTTTTTTTACCTCTTCAAAACTCCACAATTTTTTTTTTTTTTTTTTTTTACCTCTTCAAAACTCCAACTTTTTTTTTTTTTTACCTCTTCAAAACTCCAACTTTTTTTTTTTTTTTACCTCTTCAAAACTCTACAATTTTTTTTTTTTTTTTTTTACCTCTTCAAAACTCCAACTTTTTTTTTTTTTTTTTTTTACCTTTTCAAAACTCCAACTTTTTTTTTTTTTTACCTCTTCAAAACTCAATTTTTTTTTTTTTTTTTTTTACCTCTTCAAAACTCAAATTTTTTTTTTTTTTTTTTTACCTCTTCAAAACTACAACTTTTTTTTTTTTTACCTCTTCAAAACTCCAACTTTTTTTTTTTTTTTTTTTACCTCTTCAAAACTCTACAATTTTTTTTTTTTTTTTTTTTTACCTCTTCAAAACTCCAACATTGATTTTTTGTTCCTTTTTTTACCTCTTCAAAACTCCAATTTTTTTTTTTTTTTTTTTACCTCTTCAAAACTCCAACATTGATTTTTTGTTCCTTTTTTTACCTCTTCAAAACTCAAATTTTTTTTTTTTTTTTTTTACCTCTTCAAAACTCAATTTTTTTTTTTTTTTTTTTTTACCTCTTCAAAACTCCAACATTGATTTTTTGTTCCTTTTTTTTACCTCTTCAAAACTCCACAATTTTTTTTTTTTTTTTTTTTACCTCTTCAAAACTCCAACTTTTTATTTTTTTTTACCTCTTCAAAACTCCACAATTTTTTTTTTTTTTTTTTTTACCTCTTCAAAACTCCAACTTTTTTTTTTTTACCTCTTCAAAACTCCAACATTGATTTTTTGTTCCTTTTTTTACCTCTTCAAAACTCCAACTTTTTTTTTTTTTTTTTTTACCTCTTCAAAACTCCAACATTGATTTTTTGTTCCTTTTTTTACCTCTTCAAAACTCCACAATTTTTTTTTTTTTTTTTTTTACCTCTTCAAAACTCCAACATTTTTTTTTTTTTTACCTCTTCAAAACTCCAATTTTTTTTTTTTTTTACCTCTTAAAAACTCCAAATTTTTTTTTTTACCTCTTCAAAACTCCTAAATTTTTTTTTTTTTTTTTTTACCTCTTCAAAACTCCACAAATTTTTTTATATTTTTTTTACCTCTTCAAAACTCCACAAATTTTTTATTTATTTTTTTTACCTCTTCAAAACTCCAACATTGATTTTTTGTTCCTTTTTTTACCTCTTCAAAACTCCAAATTTTTTTTTTTTTTTTTTTACCTCTTCAAAACTCCAAATTTTTTTTTTTTTTTTTTTTTACCTCTTCAAAACTCCAACTTTTTTTCTTTTTTTTACCTCTTCAAAACTCCAATTTTTTTTTTATTTTTTTTTTACCTCTTCAAAACTCCAACTTTTTTTTTTTTTACCTCTTCAAAACTCTACAATTTTTTTTTTTTTTTTTTTTTACCTCTTCAAAACTCCAAATTTTTTTTTTTTTTTTTTTTACCTCTTCAAAACTCAATTTTTTTTTTTTTTTTTTACCTCTTCAAAACTACAACTTTTTTTTTTTTTACCTCTTCAAAACTCCAACATTGATTTTTTGTTCCTTTTTTTACCTCTTCAAAACTCCACATTTTTTTTTATTTTTTTTTTTTACCTCTTCAAAACTCCAACATTTTTTTTTTTTTACCTCTTCAAAACTCCAATTTTTTTTTTTTTTTACCTCTTCAAAACTCCAAATTTTTTTTTTTTTACCTCTTCAAAACTCCTAAATTTTTTTTTTTTTTTTTTACCTCTTCAAAACTCCAACTTTTTTTTTTTTTTACCTCTTCAAAACTCCACAAATTTTTTTATATTTTTTTTACCTCTTCAAAACTCCACAATTTTTTATTTATTTTTTTTACCTCTTCAAAACTCCAACATTGATTTTTTGTTCCTTTTTTTACCTCTTCAAAACTCCACAATTTTTTTTTTTTTTTTTTTTACCTCTTCAAAACTCCAACTTTTTTTTTTTTTTTACCTCTTCAAAACTCCACAATTTTTTTTTTTTTTTTTTTTTACCTCTTCAAAACTCCAAATTTTTTTTTTTTTTACCTCTTCAAAACTCCAACTTTTTTTTTTTTTTACCTCTTCAAAACTCTACAATTTTTTTTTTTTTTTTTTACCTCTTCAAAACTCCAACTTTTTTTTTTTTTTTTTTTACCTTTTCAAAACTCCAACTTTTTATTTTTTTTTACCTCTTCAAAACTCTACAATTTTTTTTTTTTTTTTTTTTACCTCTTCAAAACTCCAACATTGATTTTTTGTTCCTTTTTTTACCTCTTCAAAACTCCAATTTTTTTTTTTTTTTTTTACCTCTTCAAAACTCCAACTTTTTATTTTTTTTTACCTCTTCAAAACTCCACAATTTTTTTTTTTTTTTTTTTTTACCTCTTCAAAACTCCAACTTTTTTTTTTTTACCTCTTCAAAACTCCAACATTGATTTTTTGTTCCTTTTTTTACCTCTTCAAAACTCCAACTTTTTTTTTTTTTTTTTTTACCTCTTCAAAACTCCAACATTGATTTTTTGTTCCTTTTTTTACCTCTTCAAAACTCCACAATTTTTTTTTTTTTTTTTTTTACCTCTTCAAAACTCCAACATTTTTTTTTTTTTTACCTCTTCAAAACTCCAATTTTTTTTTTTTTTTACCTCTTAAAAACTCCAAATTTTTTTTTTTTACCTCTTCAAAACTCCTAAATTTTTTTTTTTTTTTTTTTTACCTCTTCAAAACTCCACAAATTTTTTTATATTTTTTTTACCTCTTCAAAACTCCACAATTTTTTATTTATTTTTTTTACCTCTTCAAAACTCCAACATTGATTTTTTGTTCCTTTTTTTACCTCTTCAAAACTCCAATTTTTTTTTTTTTTTTTTTTTACCTCTTCAAAACTCCAAATTTTTTTTTTTTTTTTTACCTCTTCAAAACTCCAACTTTTTTTTTTTTTTTTACCTCTTCAAAACTCTACAATTTTTTTTTTTTTTTTTTTTACCTCTTCAAAACTCCAACTTTTTTTTTTTTTACCTCTTCAAAACTCCAACATTGATTTTTTGTTCCTTTTTTTACCTCTTCAAAACTCCAAATTTTTTTTTTTTTTTTTTTTTACCTCTTCAAAACTCAATTTTTTTTTTTTTTTTTACCTCTTCAAAACTACAACTTTTTTTTTTTTTACCTCTTCAAAACTCCAACTTTTTTTTTTTTTTTTTTTTACCTCTTCAAAACTCCAACATTGATTTTTTGTTCCTTTTTTTACCTCTTCAAAACTCCACATTTTTTTTTTTTTTTTTTTTTACCTCTTCAAAACTCCAACATTTTTTTTTTTTTTACCTCTTCAAAACTCCAATTTTTTTTTTTTTTTACCTCTTCAAAACTCCAAATTTTTTTTTTTTTACCTCTTCAAAACTCCTAAATTTTTTTTTTTTTTTTTTTACCTCTTCAAAACTCCAACTTTTTTTTTTTTTTACCTCTTCAAAACTCCACAAATTTTTTTATATTTTTTTTACCTCTTCAAAACTCCACAATTTTTTTTTTTTTTTTTTTACCTCTTCAAAACTCCAACATTGATTTTTTGTTCCTTTTTTTACCTCTTCAAAACTCCAACTTTTTTTTTTTTTTACCTCTTCAAAACTCAATTTTTTTTTATTTTTTTTTACCTCTTCAAAACTCCACAATTTTTTATTTATTTTTTTTACCTCTTCAAAACTCCAACATTGATTTTTTGTTCCTTTTTTTACCTCTTCAAAACTCCAATTTTTTTTTTTTTTTTTTTTTTACCTCTTCAAAACTCCAAATTTTTTTTTTTTTTTTTACCTCTTCAAAACTCCAACTTTTTTTTTTTTTTTTACCTCTTCAAAACTCTACAATTTTTTTTTTTTTTTTTTTTTACCTCTTCAAAACTCCAACTTTTTTTTTTTTTACCTCTTCAAAACTCCAACATTGATTTTTTGTTCCTTTTTTTACCTCTTCAAAACTCCAAATTTTTTTTTTTTTTTTTTTTACCTCTTCAAAACTCAATTTTTTTTTTTTTTTTTACCTCTTCAAAACTACAACTTTTTTTTTTTTTACCTCTTCAAAACTCCAACTTTTTTTTTTTTTTTTTTTACCTCTTCAAAACTCCAACATTGATTTTTTGTTCCTTTTTTTACCTCTTCAAAACTCCACATTTTTTTTTTTTTTTTTTTTTACCTCTTCAAAACTCCAACATTTTTTTTTTTTTTACCTCTTCAAAACTCCAATTTTTTTTTTTTTTTACCTCTTCAAAACTCCAAATTTTTTTTTTTTTACCTCTTCAAAACTCCTAAATTTTTTTTTTTTTTTTTTTACCTCTTCAAAACTCCAACTTTTTTTTTTTTTTACCTCTTCAAAACTCCACAAATTTTTTTATATTTTTTTTACCTCTTCAAAACTCCACAATTTTTTTTTTTTTTTTTTTACCTCTTCAAAACTCCAACATTGATTTTTTGTTCCTTTTTTTACCTCTTCAAAACTCCAACTTTTTTTTTTTTTTACCTCTTCAAAACTCAATTTTTTTTTATTTTTTTTTACCTCTTCAAAACTCCAACTTTTTTTTTTTTTTTACCTCTTCAAAACTCCACAATTTTTTTTTTTTTACCTCTTCAAAACTCCAACATTGATTTTTTGTTCCTTTTTTTACCTCTTCAAAACTCCAATTTTTTTTTTTTTTTTTTTTACCTCTTCAAAACTCCAACATTGATTTTTTGTTCCTTTTTTTACCTCTTCAAAACTCAAATTTTTTTTTTTTTTTTTTTTACCTCTTCAAAACTCAATTTTTTTTTTTTTTTTTTTTTACCTCTTCAAAACTCCAACATTTATTTTTTGTTCCTTTTTTTACCTCTTCAAAACTCAATTTTTTTTTTTTTTTTTTTTACCTCTTCAAAACTCCATTGATTTTTTGTTCCTTTTTTTACCTCTTCAAAACTCCAAATTTTTTTTTTTTTTTTACCTCTTCAAAACTCCAACTTTTTTTTTTTTTTTTACCTCTTCAAAACTCTACAATTTTTTTTTATTTTTTTTTTACCTCTTCAAAACTCCAACTTTTTTTTTTTTTACCTCTTCAAAACTCCAAATTTTTTTTTTTTTACCTCTTCAAAACTCCTAAATTTTTTTTTTTTTTTTACCTCTTCAAAACTCTACAATTTTTTTTTTTTTTTTTTACCTCTTCAAAACTCCAACATTGATTTTTTGTTCCTTTTTTTACCTCTTCAAAACTCCACAATTTTTTTTTTTTTTTTTTTTTACCTCTTCAAAACTCCAACATTTTTTTTGTTTTTACCTCTTCAAAACTCCAACATTGATTTTTTGTTCCTTTTTTTACCTCTTCAAAACTCCAATTTTTTTTTATTTTTTTTTTACCTCTTCAAAACTCCAACATTGATTTTTTGTTCCTTTTTTTACCTCTTCAAAACTCAAATTTTTTTTTTTTTTTTTTTTACCTCTTCAAAACTCAATTTTTTTTTATTTTTTTTTTTACCTCTTCAAAACTCCAACATTTATTTTTTGTTCCTTTTTTTACCTCTTCAAAACTCAATTTTTTTTTTTTTTTTTTTTTACCTCTTCAAAACTCCATTGATTTTTTGTTCCTTTTTTTACCTCTTCAAAACTCCAAATTTTTTTTTTTTTTTAACCTCTTCAAAACTCCAACTTTTTTTTTTTTTTTTACCTCTTCAAAACTCTACAATTTTTTTTTTTTTTTTTTTTTACCTCTTCAAAACTCCAACTTTTTTTTTTTTTACCTCTTCAAAACTCCAACATTTTTTTTGTTTTTACCTCTTCAAAACTCCAACATTGATTTTTTGTTCCTTTTTTTACCTCTTCAAAACTCCAGTTTTTTTTTTTTTTTTTTTACCTCTTCAAAACTCAATTTTTTTTTTTTTTTTACCTCTTCAAAACTCAATTTTTTTTTATTTTTTTTTTACCTCTTCAAAACTCCAACATTTTTTTTTTTTTACCTCTTCAAAACTCCAACATTGATTTTTTGTTCCTTTTTTTACCTCTTCAAAACTCCACAATTTTTTTTTTTTTTTTTTTTACCTCTTCAAAACTCCAACTTTTTATTTTTTTTTACCTCTTCAAAACTCCAACTTTTTTTTTTTTTTACCTCTTCAAAACTCCAACATTGATTTTTTGTTCCTTTTTTTACCTCTTCAAAACTCCAAATTTTTTTTTTTTTTTTTTTACCTCTTCAAAACTCAATTTTTTTTTTTTTTTTTTACCTCTTCAAAACTACAACTTTTTTTTTTTTTTACCTCTTCAAAACTCCACAATTTTTTTTTTTTTTTTTTTTACCTCTTCAAAACTCCAACTTTTTATTTTTTTTTACCTCTTCAAAACTCTACAATTTTTTTTTTTTTTTTTTTTTACCTCTTCAAAACTCCAACATTTTTTTTTTTTTTTACCTCTTCAAAACTCCAACATTGATTTTTTGTTCCTTTTTTTACCTCTTCAAAACTCCAACTTTTTTTTTTTTTTTTTTTTACCTCTTCAAAACTCCAACATTGATTTTTTTGTTCCTTTTTTTACCTCCTCAAAACTCAAATTCTTTTTTTTTTTTTTTTTACCTCTTCAAAACTCAATTTTTTTTTTTTTTTTTTTTTTACCTCTTCAAAACTCCAACATTGATTTTTGTTCCTTTTTTTACCTCTTCAAAACTCAAATTTTTTTTTTTTTTTTTTTTACCTCTTCAAAACTCCAACATTGATTTTTTGTTCCTTTTTTTACCTCTTCAAAACTCCAAATTTTTTTTTTTTTTTTACCTCTTCAAAACTCCAATTTTTTTTTTTTTTTTTTTTTACCTCTTCAAAACTCAATTTTTTTTTTTTTTTTTTTTTACCTCTTCAAAACTCAATTTTTTTTTTTTTTTTTTTACCTCTTCAAAACTCCAACATTGATTTTTTGTTCCTTTTTTTACATCTTCAAAACTCCAAATTTTTTTTTTTTTTTTTTTTACCTCTTCAAAACTCTATTATTTTTTTTTTTTACCTCTTCAAAACTCCAACTTTTTTTTTTTTTTACCTCTTCAAAACTCCACAATTTTTTTTATATTTTTTTTACCTCTTCAAAACTCCACAATTTTTTATTTATTTTTTTACCTCTTCAAAACTCCAACATTGATTTTTTGTTCCTTTTTTTACCTCTTCAAAACTCCACAATTTTTTTTTTTTTTTTTTTTACCTCTTCAAAACTCCAACTTTTTTTTTTTTTTACCTCTTCAAAACTCCAACATTGATTTTTTGTTCCTTTTTTTACCTCTTCAAAACTCCACAATTTTTTATTTATTTTTTTACCTCTTCAAAACTCCACAATTTTTTTTTTTTTTTTTTTTTACCTCTTCAAAACTCCAACTTTTTTTTTTTTTTACCTCTTCAAAACTCCAACATTGATTTTTTGTTCCTTTTTTTACCTCTTCAAAACTCCACAATTTTTTATTTATTTTTTTACCTCTTCAAAACTCCAACATTGATTTTTTGTTCCTTTTTTTACCTCTTCAAAACTCCACAATTTTTTTTTTTTTTTTTTTTTACCTCTTCAAAACTCCAACTTTTTTTTTTTTTTACCTCTTCAAAACTCCAACATTGATTTTTTGTTCCTTTTTTTACCTCTTCAAAACTCCACAATTTTTTTTTTTTTTTTTTTACCTCTTCAAAACTCCAACATTTTTTTTTTTTTTACCTCTTCAAAACTCCAACATTGATTTTTTGTTCCTTTTTTTACCTCTTCAAAACTCCAACTTTTTTTTTTTTTTACCTCTTCAAAACTCAATTTTTTTTTTTTTTTTTTTACCTCTTCAAAACTCCAACTTTTTTTTTTTTTTTACCTCTTCAAAACTCCACAATTTTTTTTTTTTTTTTTTTTTACCTCTTCAAAACTCCAACTTTTTATTTTTTTTACCTCTTCAAAACTCCAACATTGATTTTTTGTTCCTTTTTTTACCTCTTCAAAACTCCACAATTTTTTTTATTTTTTTTTTTTACCTCTTCAAAACTCCAACATTTTTTTTTTTTTTACCTCTTCAAAACTCCAATTTTTTTTTTTTTTACCTCTTTAAAACTCCTAAATTTTTTTATTTTTTTTTTTACCTCTTCAAAACTCCAACTTTTTTTTTTTTTTTTACCTCTTCAAAACTCCACAAATTTTTTTTTATTTTTTTTACCTCTTCAAAACTCCACAATTTTTTATTTATTTTTTTTACCTCTTCAAAACTCCAACATTGATTTTTTGTTCCTTTTTTTACCTCTCCAAAACTCCAAATTTTTTTTTTTTTTTTTACCTCTTCAAAACTCCAACTTTTTTTTTTTTTTTTTACCTCTTCAAAACTCCAACTTTTTTTTTTTTTTACCTCTTCAAAACTCCACAAATTTTTTTATATTTTTTTTACCTCTTCAAAACTCCACAATTTTTTATTTATTTTTTTTACCTCTTCAAAACTCCAACATCGATTTTTTGTTCCTTTTTTTACCTCTTCAAAACTCCACAATTTTTTTTTTTTTTTTTTTTTTTACCTCTTCAAAACTCCAACTTTTTTTTTTTTTTACCTCTTCAAAACTCCAACATTGATTTTTTGTTCCTTTTTTTACCTCTTCAAAACTCCAACTTTTTTTTTTTTTTACCTCTTCAAAACTCAATTTTTTTTTTTTTTTTTTTTTACCTCTTCAAAACTCCAACATTTATTTTTTGTTCCTTTTTTTACCTCTTCAAAACTCAATTTTTTTTTATTTTTTTTTTTACCTCTTCAAAACTCCATTGATTTTTTGTTCCTTTTTTTACCTCTTCAAAACTCCAAATTTTTTTTTTTTTTTACCTCTTCAAAACTCTACAATTTTTTTTTTTTTTTTTTTTTACCTCTTCAAAACTCCAACTTTTTTTTTTTTTACCTCTTCAAAACTCCAACATTTTTTTTGTTTTTACCTCTTCAAAACTCCAACATTGATTTTTTGTTCCTTTTTTTACCTCTTCAAAACTCCAAATTTTTTTTTTTTTTTTACCTCTTCAAAACTCTACAATTTTTTTTTTTTTTTTTTTTACCTCTTCAAAACTCCAACTTTTTTTTTTTTTACCTCTTCAAAACTCCAACATTTTTTTTTTTTTTACCTCTTCAAAACTCCAATTTTTTTTTTTTTTACCTCTTTAAAACTCCTAAATTTTTTTATTTTTTTTTTTACCTCTTCAAAACTCCAACTTTTTTTTTTTTTTACCTCTTCAAAACTCCACAAATTTTTTTTTATTTTTTTTACCTCTTCAAAACTCCACAATTTTTTATTTATTTTTTTTACCTCTTCAAAACTCCAACATTGATTTTTTGTTCCTTTTTTTACCTCTCCAAAACTCCAAATTTTTTTTTTTTTTTTTTACCTCTTCAAAACTCCAACTTTTTTTTTTTTTTTTTACCTCTTCAAAACTCCAACTTTTTTTTTTTTTTACCTCTTCAAAACTCCACAAATTTTTTTATATTTTTTTTACCTCTTCAAAACTCCACAATTTTTTATTTATTTTTTTTACCTCTTCAAAACTCCAACATCGATTTTTTGTTCCTTTTTTTACCTCTTCAAAACTCCACAATTTTTTTTTTTTTTTTTTTTTTTACCTCTTCAAAACTCCAACTTTTTTTTTTTTTTACCTCTTCAAAACTCCAACATTGATTTTTTGTTCCTTTTTTTACCTCTTCAAAACTCCAACTTTTTTTTTTTTTTACCTCTTCAAAACTCAATTTTTTTTTTTTTTTTTTTACCTCTTCAAAACTCCAACTTTTTTTTTTTTTTTACCTCTTCAAAACTCCAACATTTTTTTTTTTTTTTTTTTTTACCTCTTCAAAACTCCAACATTGATTTTTTGTTCCTTTTTTTACCTCTTCAAAACTCCAATTTTTTTTTTTTTTTTTTTTACCTCTTCAAAACTCCAACATTGATTTTTTGTTCCTTTTTTTACCTCTTCAAAACTCAAATTTTTTTTTTTTTTTTTTTTTACCTCTTCAAAACTCAATTTTTTTTTTTTTTTTTTTTACCTCTTCAAAACTCCAACATTTATTTTTTGTTCCTTTTTTTACCTCTTCAAAACTCAAATTTTTTTTTTTTTTTTTTTTACCTCTTCAAAACTCCATTGATTTTTTGTTCCTTTTTTTACCTCTTCAAAACTCCAAATTTTTTTTTTTTTTTTTTACCTCTTCAAAACTCCAACTTTTTTTTTTTTTTTTTACCTCTTCAAAACTCTACAATTTTTTTTTTTTTTTTTTTTACCTCTTCAAAACTCCAACTTTTTTTTTTTTTACCTCTTCAAAACTCCAAATTTTTTTTTTTTTACCTCTTCAAAACTCCTAAATTTTTTTTTTTTTTTTTTACCTCTTCAAAACTCTACAATTTTTTTTTTTTGTTTTTACCTCTTCAAAACTCCAACATTGATTTTTTGTTCCTTTTTTTACCTCTTCAAAACTCCAATTTTTTTTTTTTTTTTTTTTACCTCTTCAAAACTCCAACATTGATTTTTTGTTCCTTTTTTTACCTCTTCAAAACTCAAATTTTTTTTTTTTTTTTTTTTACCTCTTCAAAACTCAATTTTTTTTTTTTTTTTTTTTTTTACCTCTTCAAAACTCCAACATTTATTTTTTGTTCCTTTTTTTACCTCTTCAAAACTCAATTTTTTTTTATTTTTTTTTTTACCTCTTCAAAACTCCATTGATTTTTTGTTCCTTTTTTTACCTCTTCAAAACTCCAAATTTTTTTTTTTTTTTACCTCTTCAAAACTCTACAATTTTTTTTTTTTTTTTTTTTTACCTCTTCAAAACTCCAACTTTTTTTTTTTTTACCTCTTCAAAACTCCAACATTTTTTTTGTTTTTACCTCTTCAAAACTCCAACATTGATTTTTTGTTCCTTTTTTTACCTCTTCAAAACTCCACAGTTTTTTTTTTTTTTTTTTTACCTCTTCAAAACTCAAATTTTTTTTTTTTTTTTTTTTTTACCTCTTCAAAACTCAATTTTTTTTTTTTTTTTTTTTACCTCTTCAAAACTCCAACATTTTTTTTTTTTTTACATCTTCAAAACTCCAACATTGATTTTTTGTTCCTTTTTTTACCTCTTCAAAACTCCACAATTTTTTTTTTTTTTTTTTTTTACCTCTTCAAAACTCCAACTTTTTTTTTTTTTTTACCTCTTCAAAACTCCAACTTTTTTTTTTTTTTACCTCTTCAAAACTCCAACATTGATTTTTTGTTCCTTTTTTTACCTCTTCAAAACTCCAAATTTTTTTTTTTTTTTTTTTTACCTCTTCAAAACTCAATTTTTTTTTTTTTTTTTTTTACCTCTTCAAAACTCAATTTTTTTTTTTTTTTACCTCTTCAAAACTCCAACATTGATTTTTTGTTCCTTTTTTTACCTCTTCAAAACTCCACAATTTTTTTTTTTTTTTTTTTTACCTCTTCAAAACTCCAACTTTTTTTTTTTTTTTACCTCTTCAAAACTCCAACTTTTTTTTTTTTTTACCTCTTCAAAACTCCAACATTGATTTTTTGTTCCTTTTTTTACCTCTTCAAAACTCCAAATTTTTTTTTTTTTTTTTTACCTCTTCAAAACTCAATTTTTTTTTTTTTTTTTTACCTCTTCAAAACTACAACTTTTTTTTTTTTTTACCTCTTCAAAACTCCAACTTTTTTTTTTTTTTTTTTTACCTCTTCAAAACTCCACAATTTTTTTTTTTTTTTTTTTTACCTCTTCAAAACTCCAACTTTTTAATTTTTTTTACCTCTTCAAAACTCTACAATTTTTTTTTTTTTTTTTTTTTACCTCTTCAAAACTCCAACATTTTTTTTTTTTTTTACCTCTTCAAAACTCCAACATTGATTTTTTGTTCCTTTTTTTACCTCTTCAAAACTCCAACTTTTTTTTTTTTTTTTTTTTACCTCTTCAAAACTCCAACATTGATTTTTTGTTCCTTTTTTTACCTCTTCAAAACTCAATTTTTTTTTTTTTTTTTTTTACCTCTTCAAAACTCCAACATTGATTTTTTGTTCCTTTTTTTACCTCTTCAAAACTCCACAATTTTTTTTTTTTTTTTTTTTACCTCTTCAAAACTCCAACTTTTTATTTTTTTTTACCTCTTCAAAACTCCAACTTTTTTTTTTTTTTACCTCTTCAAAACTCCAACATTGATTTTTTGTTCCTTTTTTTACCTCTTCAAAACTCCAAATTTTTTTTTTTTTTTTTTTACCTCTTCAAAACTCAATTTTTTTTTTTTTTTTTTACCTCTTCAAAACTACAACTTTTTTTTTTTTTTACCTCTTCAAAACTCCACAATTTTTTTTTTTTTTTTTTTACCTCTTCAAAACTCCAACTTTTTATTTTTTTTTACCTCTTCAAAACTCTACAATTTTTTTTTTTTTTTTTTTTTACCTCTTCAAAACTCCAACATTTTTTTTTTTTTTTACCTCTTCAAAACTCCAACATTGATTTTTTGTTCCTTTTTTTACCTCTTCAAAACTCCAACTTTTTTTTTTTTTTTTTTTTACCTCTTCAAAACTCCAACATTGATTTTTTTGTTCCTTTTTTTACCTCCTCAAAACTCAAATTCTTTTTTTTTTTTTTTTTACCTCTTCAAAACTCAATTTTTTTTTTTTTTTTTTTTTACCTCTTCAAAACTCCAACATTGATTTTTGTTCCTTTTTTTACCTCTTCAAAACTCAAATTTTTTTTTTTTTTTTTTTTACCTCTTCAAAACTCCAACATTGATTTTTTGTTCCTTTTTTTACCTCTTCAAAACTCCAAATTTTTTTTTTTTTTTACCTCTTCAAAACTCCAACTTTTTTTTTTTTTTTTACCTCTTCAAAACTCTACAATTTTTTTTTTTTTTTTTTTTTACCTCTTCAAAACTCAATTTTTTTTTTTTTTTTTTTTTACCTCTTCAAAACTCAATTTTTTTTTTTTTTTTTTTTACCTCTTCAAAACTCCAACATTGATTTTTTGTTCCTTTTTTTACATCTTCAAAACTCCAAATTTTTTTTTTTTTTTTTTTTACCTCTTCAAAACTCAATTATTATTTTTTTTTTTTACCTCTTCAAAACTCCAACTTTTTTTTTTTTTTACCTCTTCAAAACTCCACAATTTTTTTTATATTTTTTTTACCTCTTCAAAACTCCACAATTTTTTATTTATTTTTTTACCTCTTCAAAACTCCAACATTGATTTTTTGTTCCTTTTTTTACCTCTTCAAAACTCCACAATTTTTTTTTTTTTTTTTTTTTACCTCTTCAAAACTCCAACTTTTTTTTTTTTTTACCTCTTCAAAACTCCAACATTGATTTTTTGTTCCTTTTTTTACCTCTTCAAAACTCCACAATTTTTTATTTATTTTTTTACCTCTTCAAAACTCCAACATTGATTTTTTGTTCCTTTTTTTACCTCTTCAAAACTCCACAATTTTTTTTTTTTTTTTTTTTTACCTCTTCAAAACTCCAACTTTTTTTTTTTTTTACCTCTTCAAAACTCCAACATTGATTTTTTGTTCCTTTTTTTACCTCTTCAAAACTCCACAATTTTTTATTTATTTTTTTACCTCTTCAAAACTCCAACATTGATTTTTTGTTCCTTTTTTTACCTCTTCAAAACTCCACAATTTTTTTTTTTTTTTTTTTTTACCTCTTCAAAACTCCAACTTTTTTTTTTTTTTACCTCTTCAAAACTCCAACATTGATTTTTTGTTCCTTTTTTTACCTCTTCAAAACTCCACAATTTTTTTTTTTTTTTTTTACCTCTTCAAAACTCCAACATTTTTTTTTTTTTTACCTCTTCAAAACTCCAACATTGATTTTTTGTTCCTTTTTTTACCTCTTCAAAACTCCAACTTTTTTTTTTTTTTACCTCTTCAAAACTCAATTTTTTTTTTTTTTTTTTTACCTCTTCAAAACTCCAACTTTTTTTTTTTTTTTACCTCTTCAAAACTCCACAATTTTTTTTTTTTTTTTTTTTACCTCTTCAAAACTCCAACTTTTTATTTTTTTTACCTCTTCAAAACTCCAACATTGATTTTTTGTTCCTTTTTTTACCTCTTCAAAACTCCACAATTTTTTTTATTTTTTTTTTTTACCTCTTCAAAACTCCAACATTTTTTTTTTTTTTACCTCTTCAAAACTCCAATTTTTTTTTTTTTTACCTCTTCAAAACTCCTAAATTTTTTTATTTTTTTTTTTACCTCTTCAAAACTCCAACTTTTTTTTTTTTTTACCTCTTCAAAACTCCACAAATTTTTTTTTATTTTTTTTACCTCTTCAAAACTCCACAATTTTTTATTTATTTTTTTTACCTCTTCAAAACTCCAACATTGATTTTTTGTTCCTTTTTTTACCTCTCCAAAACTCCAAATTTTTTTTTTTTTTTTTACCTCTTCAAAACTCCAACTTTTTTTTTTTTTTTTTACCTCTTCAAAACTCCAACTTTTTTTTTTTTTTACCTCTTCAAAACTCCACAAATTTTTTTATATTTTTTTTACCTCTTCAAAACTCCACAATTTTTTATTTATTTTTTTTACCTCTTCAAAACTCCAACATCGATTTTTTGTTCCTTTTTTTACCTCTTCAAAACTCCACAATTTTTTTTTTTTTTTTTTTTTTTACCTCTTCAAAACTCCAACTTTTTTTT
Organism: Callionymus lyra; assembly: GCF_982586985.1. NCBI lineage: Eukaryota > Metazoa > Chordata > Actinopteri > Syngnathiformes > Callionymidae > Callionymus > Callionymus lyra. Next base: position 15,835 of record NW_028258721.1, read on the forward strand.
TTTTTTACCTCTTCAAAACTCCAACATTGATTTTTTGTTCCTTTTTTTACCTCTTCAAAACTCCAACTTTTTTTTTTTTTTACCTCTTCAAAACTCAATTTTTTTTTTTTTTTTTTACCTCTTCAAAACTCCAACTTTTTTTTTTTTTTTACCTCTTCAAAACTCCAACATTTTTTTTTTTTTTTTTTTTAACCTCTTCAAAACTCCAACATTGATTTTTTGTTCCTTTTTTTACCTCTTCAAAACTCCAATTTTTTTTTATTTTTTTTTTACCTCTTCAAAACTCCAACATTGATTTTTTGTTCCTTTTTTTACCTCTTCAAAACTCAAATTTTTTTTTTTTTTTTTTTTACCTCTTCAAAACTCCATTGATTTTTTGTTCCTTTTTTTACCTCTTCAAAACTCCAAATTTTTTTTTTTTTTTTACCTCTTCAAAACTCCAACTTTTTTTTTTTTTTTTACCTCTTCAAAACTCTACAATTTTTTTTTTTTTTTTTTTTACCTCTTCAAAACTCCAACTTTTTTTTTTTTTACCTCTTCAAAACTCCAAATTTTTTTTTTTTTACCTCTTCAAAACTCCTAAATTTTTTTTTTTTTTTTTTACCTCTTCAAAACTCTACAATTTTTTTTTTTTGTTTTTACCTCTTCAAAACTCCAACATTGATTTTTTGTTCCTTTTTTTACCTCTTCAAAACTCCAATTTTTTTTTTTTTTTTTTTTACCTCTTCAAAACTCCAACATTGATTTTTTGTTCCTTTTTTTACCTCTTCAAAACTCAAATTTTTTTTTTTTTTTTTTTTTACCTCTTCAAAACTCAATTTTTTTTTTTTTTTTTTTTTACCTCTTCAAAACTCCAACATTTATTTTTTGTTCCTTTTTTTACCTCTTCAAAACTCAATTTTTTTTTTTTTTTTTTTTTACCTCTTCAAAACTCCATTGATTTTTTGTTCCTTTTTTTACCTCTTCAAAACTCCAAATTTTTTTTTTTTTTTACCTCTTCAAAACTCTACAATTTTTTTTTTTTTTTTTTTTTACCTCTTCAAAACTCCAACTTTTTTTTTTTTTACCTCTTCAAAACTCCAACATTTTTTTTGTTTTTACCTCTTCAAAACTCCAACATTGATTTTTTGTTCCTTTTTTTACCTCTTCAAAACTCCACAGTTTTTTTTTTTTTTTTTTTTACCTCTTCAAAACTCAAATTTTTTTTTTTTTTTTTTTTTACCTCTTCAAAACTCAATTTTTTTTTTTTTTTTTTTTACCTCTTCAAAACTCCAACATTTTTTTTTTTTTTACATCTTCAAAACTCCAACATTGATTTTTTGTTCCTTTTTTTACCTCTTCAAAACTCCACAATTTTTTTTTTTTTTTTTTTTACCTCTTCAAAACTCCAACTTTTTTTTTTTTTTTACCTCTTCAAAACTCCAACTTTTTTTTTTTTTTACCTCTTCAAAACTCCAAATTTTTTTTTTTTTTTTTTTACCTCTTCAAAACTCAATTTTTTTTTTTTTTTTTTACCTCTTCAAAACTACAACTTTTTTTTTTTTTTACCTCTTCAAAACTCCAACTTTTTTTTTTTTTTTTTTTACCTCTTCAAAACTCCACAATTTTTTTTTTTTTTTTTTTACCTCTTCAAAACTCCAACTTTTTATTTTTTTTTACCTCTTCAAAACTCTACAATTTTTTTTTTTTTTTTTTTTTACCTCTTCAAAACTCCAACATTTTTTTTTTTTTTTACCTCTTCAAAACTCCAACATTGATTTTTTGTTCCTTTTTTTACCTCTTCAAAACTCCAACTTTTTTTTTTTTTTTTTTTTACCTCTTCAAAACTCCAACATTGATTTTTTGTTCCTTTTTTTACCTCTTCAAAACTCAATTTTTTTTTTTTTTTTTTTTACCTCTTCAAAACTCAATTTTTTTTTTTTTTTTTTTTACCTCTTCAAAACTCCAACATTGATTTTTGTTCCTTTTTTTACCTCTTCAAAACTCAAATTTTTTTTTTTTTTTTTTTTACCTCTTCAAAACTCCAAACATTGATTTTTTGTTCCTTTTTTTACCTCTTCAAAACTACAAATTTTATTTTTTTTTTTACCTCTTCAAAACTCCAACTTTTTTTTTTTTTTTTACCTCTTCAAAACTCTACAATTTTTTTTTTTTTTTTTTTTTACCTCTTCAAAACTCAAATTTTTTTTTTTTTTTTTTTTACCTCTTCAAAACTCAATTTTTTTTTTTTTTTTTTTTACCTCTTCAAAACTCCAACATTGATTTTTTGTTCCTTTTTTTACATCTTCAAAACTCCAAATTTTTTTTTTTTTTTTTTTTACCTCTTCAAAACTCAATTATTATTTTTTTTTTTTTACCTCTTCAAAACTCCAACTTTTTTTTTTTTACCTCTTCAAAACTCCACAAATTTTTTTATATTTTTTTTACCTCTTCAAAACTCCACAATTTTTTATTTATTTTTTTACCTCTTCAAAACTCCAACATTGATTTTTTGTTCCTTTTTTTACCTCTTCAAAACTCCACAATTTTTTTTTTTTTTTTTTTTTACCTCTTCAAAACTCCAACTTTTTTTTTTTTTTACCTCTTCAAAACTCCAACATTGATTTTTTGTTCCTTTTTTTACCTCTTCAAAACTCCACAATTTTTTTTTTTTTTTTTTTACCTCTTCAAAACTCCAACATTTTTTTTTTTTTTACCTCTTCAAAACTCCAACATTGATTTTTTGTTCCTTTTTTTACCTCTTCAAAACTCCAACTTTTTTTTTTTTTTACCTCTTCAAAACTCCAACTTTTTTTTTTTTTACCTCTTCAAAACTCCAACATTTTTTTTGTTTTTACCTCTTCAAAACTCCAACATTGAATTTTTGTTCCTTTTTTTACCTCTTCAAAACTCCACAGTTTTTTTTTTTTTTTTTTTACCTCTTCAAAACTCAAATTTTTTTTTTTTTTTTTTTTACCTCTTCAAAACTCAATTTTTTTTTTTTTTTTTTTACCTCTTCAAAACTCCAACATTTTTTTTTTTTTTACCTCTTCAAAACTCCAACTTTTTATTTTTTTTTACCTCTTCAAAACTCCAACTTTTTTTTTTTTTTACCTCTTCAAAACTCCAACATTGATTTTTTGTTCCTTTTTTTACCTCTTCAAAACTCCAAATTTTTTTTTTTTTTTTTTTACCTCTTCAAAACTCAATTTTTTTATTTTTTTTTTACCTCTTCAAAACTACAACTTTTTTTTTTTTTTACCTCTTCAAAACTCCAACTTTTTTTTTTTTTTTTTTTACCTCTTCAAAACTCCACAATTTTTTTTTTTTTTTTTTTTACCTCTTCAAAACTCCAACTTTTTATTTTTTTTTACCTCTTCAAAACTCTACAATTTTTTTTTTTTTTTTTTTTTACCTCTTCAAAACTCCAACATTTTTTTTTTTTTTTACCTCTTCAAAACTCCAACATTGATTTTTTGTTCCTTTTTTTACCTCTTCAAAACTCCAACTTTTTTTTTTTTTTTTTTTTACCTCTTCAAAACTCCAACATTGATTTTTTGTTCCTTTTTTTACCTCTTCAAAACTCAATTTTTTTTTTTTTTTTTTTTACCTCTTCAAAACTCAATTTTTTTTTTTTTTTTTTTTACCTCTTCAAAACTCCAACATTGATTTTTGTTCCTTTTTTTACCTCTTCAAAACTCAAATTTTTTTTTTTTTTTTTTTTACCTCTTCAAAACTCCAACATTGATTTTTTGTTCCTTTTTTTACCTCTTCAAAACTCCAAATTTTTTTTTTTTTTTTACCTCTTCAAAACTCCAACTTTTTTTTTTTTTTTTACCTCTTCAAAACTCTACAATTTTTTTTTTTTTTTTTTTTACCTCTTCAAAACTCAAATTTTTTTTTTTTTTTTTTTTACCTCTTCAAAACTCAATTTTTTTTTTTTTTTTTTTTACCTCTTCAAAACTCCAACATTGATTTTTTGTTCCTTTTTTTACATCTTCAAAACTCCAAATTTTTTTTTTTTTTTTTTTTACCTCTTCAAAACTCAATTATTATTTTTTTTTTTTTACCTCTTCAAAACTCCAACTTTTTTTTTTTTTACCTCTTCAAAACTCCACAAATTTTTTTATATTTTTTTTACCTCTTCAAAACTCCACAATTTTTTATTTATTTTTTTACCTCTTCAA
>NW_028258721.1:25000-50621 GCF_982586985.1 Callionymus lyra
AAAACTCCACAATTTTTTTTTTTTTTTTTTTTTACCTCTTCAAAACTCCAACATTTTTTTTGTTTTTACCTCTTCAAAACTCCAACATTGATTTTTTGTTCCTTTTTTTACCTCTTCAAAACTCCAGTTTTTTTTTTTTTTTTTTTACCTCTTCAAAACTCAAATTTTTTTTTTTTTTTTTTTTTTACCTCTTCAAAACTCAATTTTTTTTTTTTTTTTTTTTACCTCTTCAAAACTCAAACTTTTTATTTTTTTTTACCTCTTCAAAACTCCAACATTTTTTTTTTTTTTTACCTCTTCAAAACTCCAACATTGATTTTTTGTTCCTTTTTTTACCTCTTCAAAACTCCACATTTTTTTTAATTTTTTTTTTTTACCTCTTCAAAACTCCAACATTTTTTTTTTTTTAACCTCTTCAAAACTCCAACTTTTTTTTTTTTTTTTACCTCTTCAAAACTCTACAATTTTTTTTTTTTTTTTTTTTTTACCTCTTCAAAACTCCAACTTTTTTTTTTTTTACCTCTTCAAAACTCCAACTTTTTTTTTTTTTTTTTTTACCTCTTCAAAACTTTACATTGATTTTTTGTTCCTTTTTTTACCTCTTCAAAACTCCACAATTTTTTTTTTTTTTTTTTTTTTACCTCTTCAAAACTCCAACATTTTTTTTGTTTTTACCTCTTCAAAACTCCAACATTGATTTTTTGTTCCTTTTTTTACCTCTTCAAAACTCCAAATTTTTTTTTTTTTTTTTTACCTCTTCAAAACTCCAACATTTTTTTTTTTTTACCTCTTCAAAACTCCAATTTTTTTTTTTTTTTTTTTTACCTCTTCAAAACTCCAACATTGATTTTTTGTTCCTTTTTTTACCTCTTCAAAACTCAAATTTTTTTTTTTTTTTTTTTACCTCTTCAAAACTCAATTTTTTTTTTTTTTTTTTTTACCTCTTCAAAACTCCAACATTTATTTTTTGTTCCTTTTTTTACCTCTTCAAAACTCCAAATTTTTTTTTTTTTTTTTTTTACCTCTTCAAAACTCAATTTTTTTTTTTTTTTTTACCTCTTCAAAACTCCAACTTTTTTTTTTTTTACCTCTTCAAAACTCCAACATTGATTTTTTGTTCCTTTTTTTACCTCTTCAAAACTCCAAATTTTTTTATTTTTTTTTTTTACCTCTTCAAAACTCAATTTTTTTTTTTTTTTTTACCTCTTCAAAACTACAACTTTTTTTTTTTTTACCTCTTCAAAACTCCAACTTTTTTTTTTTTTTTTTTTTACCTCTTCAAAACTTCCAACATTGATTTTTTGTTCCTTTTTTTACCTCTTCAAAACTCCACATTTTTTTTTTTTTTTTTTTTTACCTCTTCAAAACTCCAACATTTTTTTTTTTTTACCTCTTCAAAACTCCAATTTTTTTTTTTTTTTACCTCTTCAAAACTCCAAATTTTTTTTTTTTTACCTCTTCAAAACTCCTAAATTTTTTTTTTTTTTTTTTTACCTCTTCAAAACTCCAACTTTTTTTTTTTTTTACCTCTTCAAAACTCCACAAATTTTTTTTTATTTTTTTTACCTCTTCAAAACTCCACAATTTTTTTTTTTTTTTTTTACCTCTTCAAAACTCCAACATTGATTTTTTGTTCCTTTTTTTACCTCTTCAAAACTCCAACTTTTTTTTTTTTTTACCTCTTCAAAACTCAATTTTTTTTTTTTTTTTTTTACCTCTTCAAAACTCCAACTTTTTTTTTTTTTTTACCTCTTCAAAACTCCACAATTTTTTTTTTTTTTTTTTTTTACCTCTTCAAAACTCCAACATTGATTTTTTGTTCCTTTTTTTACCTCTTCAAAACTCCAATTTTTTTTTTTTTTTTTTTACCTCTTCAAAACTCCAACATTGATTTTTTGTTCCTTTTTTTACCTCTTCAAAACTCAAATTTTTTTTTTTTTTTTTTTTACCTCTTCAAAACTCAATTTTTTTTTTTTTTTTTTTTTACCTCTTCAAAACTCCAACATTTATTTTTTGTTCCTTTTTTTACCTCTTCAAAACTCAATTTTTTTTTTTTTTTTTTTTACCTCTTCAAAACTCCATTGATTTTTTGTTCCTTTTTTTACCTCTTCAAAACTCCAAATTTTTTTTTTTTTTTACCTCTTCAAAACTCCAACTTTTTTTTTTTTTTTACCTCTTCAAAACTCTACAATTTTTTTTTTTTTTTTTTTACCTCTTCAAAACTCCAACTTTTTTTTTTTTTACCTCTTCAAAACTCCAAAATTTTTTTTTTTTACCTCTTCAAAACTCCTAAATTTTTTTTTTTTTTTTTTTACCTCTTCAAAACTCTACAATTTTTTTTTTTTTTTTTTACCTCTTCAAAACTCCAACATTGATTTTTTGTTCCTTTTTTTACCTCTTCAAAACTCCACAATTTTTTTTTTTTTTTTTTTTTACCTCTTCAAAACTCCAACATTGATTTTTTGTTCCTTTTTTTACCTCTTCAAAACTCCAATTTTTTTTTTTTTTTTTTACCTCTTCAAAACTCCAACATTGATTTTTTGTTCCTTTTTTTACCTCTTCAAAACTCCACAATTTTTTTTTTTTTTTTTTTTTACCTCTTCAAAACTCCAACTTTTTATTTTTTTTACCTCTTCAAAACTCCAACATTGATTTTTTGTTCCTTTTTTTACCTCTTCAAAACTCCACAATTTTTTTTTTTTTTTTTTTTACCTCTTCAAAACTCCAACATTTTTTTTTTTTTTACCTCTTCAAAACTCCATTTTTTTTTTTTTTTACCTCTTCAAAACTCCTAAAATTTTTTTTTTTTTTTTTTACCTCTTCAAAACTCCAACTTTTTTTTTTTTTTTACCTCTTCAAAACTCTACAATTTTTTTTTTTTTTTTTTTTACCTCTTCAAAACTCCAACTTTTTTTTTTTTTTACCTCTTCAAAACTCAATTTTTTTTTTTTTTTTTTACCTCTTCAAAACTCCAACTTTTTTTTTATATTTTTTTTACCTCTTCAAAACTCCACAATTTTTTATTTATTTTTTTTACCTCTTCAAAACTCCAACATTGATTTTTTGTTCCTTTTTTTACCTCTTCAAAACTCCAAATTTTTTTTTTTTTTTTTACCTCTTCAAAACTCAATTTTTTTTTTTTTTTACCTCTTCAAAACTCCAAATTTTTTTTTTTTTACCTCTTCAAAACTCCTAAATTTTTTTTTTTTTTTTTTTACCTCTTCAAAACTCCACAAATTTTTTTATATTTTTTTTACCTCTTCAAAACTCCACAATTTTTTATTTATTTTTTTTACCTCTTCAAAACTCCAACATTGATTTTTTGTTCCTTTTTTTACCTCTTCAAAACTCCACAATTTTTTTTTTTTTTTTTTTTTACCTCTTCAAAACTCCAACTTTTTTTTTTTTTTTACCTCTTCAAAACTCCACAATTTTTTTTTTTTTTTTTTTTACCTCTTCAAAACTCCAAATTTTTATTTTTTTTACCTCTTCAAAACTCCAACTTTTTTTTTTTTTTTACCTCTTCAAAACTCTACAATTTTTTTTTTTTTTTTTTTACCTCTTCAAAACTCCAACTTTTTTTTTTTTTTTTTTTACCTTTTCAAAACTCCAACTTTTTTTTTTTTTTACCTCTTCAAAACTCAATTTTTTTTTATTTTTTTTTTTACCTCTTCAAAACTACAACTTTTTTTTTTTTTACCTCTTCAAAACTCCAACTTTTTTTTTTTTTTTTTTTACCTCTTCAAAACTCTACAATTTTTTTTTTTTTTTTTTTTTACCTCTTCAAAACTCCAACATTGATTTTTTGTTCCTTTTTTTACCTCTTCAAAACTCCAATTTTTTTTTTTTTTTTTTTACCTCTTCAAAACTCCAACATTGATTTTTTGTTCCTTTTTTTACCTCTTCAAAACTCAAATTTTTTTTTTTTTTTTTTTACCTCTTCAAAACTCAATTTTTTTTTTTTTTTTTTTTTACCTCTTCAAAACTCCAACATTGATTTTTTGTTCCTTTTTTTACCTCTTCAAAACTCCACAATTTTTTTTTTTTTTTTTTTTACCTCTTCAAAACTCCAACTTTTTATTTTTTTTTACCTCTTCAAAACTCCACAATTTTTTTTTTTTTTTTTTTTTACCTCTTCAAAACTCCAACTTTTTTTTTTTTACCTCTTCAAAACTCCAACATTGATTTTTTGTTCCTTTTTTTACCTCTTCAAAACTCCAATTTTTTTTTTTTTTTTTTTTTACCTCTTCAAAACTCCAACATTTATTTTTTGTTCCTTTTTTTACCTCTTCAAAACTCAATTTTTTTTTTTTTTTTTTTTACCTCTTCAAAACTCCATTGATTTTTTGTTCCTTTTTTTACCTCTTCAAAACTCCAAATTTTTTTTTTTTTTTACCTCTTCAAAACTCCAACTTTTTTTTTTTTTTTTACCTCTTCAAAACTCTACAATTTTTTTTTTTTTTTTTTTACCTCTTCAAAACTCCAACTTTTTTTTTTTTTACCTCTTCAAAACTCCAAATTTTTTTTTTTTTACCTCTTCAAAACTCCTAAATTTTTTTTTTTTTTTTTACCTCTTCAAAACTCTACAATTTTTTTTTTTTTTTTTTACCTCTTCAAAACTCCAACATTGATTTTTTGTTCCTTTTTTTACCTCTTCAAAACTCCACAATTTTTTTTTTTTTTTTTTTTTACCTCTTCAAAACTCCAACATTTTTTTTTGTTTTTACCTCTTCAAAACTCCAACATTGATTTTTTGTTCCTTTTTTTACCTCTTCAAAACTCCAATTTTTTTTATTTTTTTTTTACCTCTTCAAAACTCCAACATTGATTTTTTGTTCCTTTTTTTACCTCTTCAAAACTCCACAATTTTTTTTTTTTTTTTTTTTTACCTCTTCAAAACTCCAACTTTTTATTTTTTTTACCTCTTCAAAACTCCAACATTGATTTTTTGTTCCTTTTTTTACCTCTTCAAAACTCCACAATTTTTTTTTTTTTTTTTTTTACCTCTTCAAAACTCCAACATTTTTTTTTTTTTACCTCTTCAAAACTCCATTTTTTTTTTTTTTTACCTCTTCAAAACTCCTAAAATTTTTTTTTTTTTTTTTTACCTCTTCAAAACTCCAACTTTTTTTTTTTTTTTACCTCTTCAAAACTCTACAATTTTTTTTTTTTTTTTTTTTACCTCTTCAAAACTCCAACTTTTTTTTTTTTTTACCTCTTCAAAACTCAACTTTTTTTTTTTTTTTTTTTTACCTCTTCAAAACTCCAACTTTTTTTTAATATTTTTTTTACCTCTTCAAAACTCCACAATTTTTTATTTATTTTTTTTACCTCTTCAAAACTCCAACATTGATTTTTTGTTCCTTTTTTTACCTCTTCAAAACTCCAAATTTTTTTTTTTTTTTTTACCTCTTCAAAACTCAATTTTTTTTTTTTTTTACCTCTTCAAAACTCCAAATTTTTTTTTTTTTACCTCTTCAAAACTCCTAAATTTTTTTTTTTTTTTTTTTACCTCTTCAAAACTCCACAAATTTTTTTATATTTTTTTTACCTCTTCAAAACTCCACAATTTTTTATTTATTTTTTTTACCTCTTCAAAACTCCAACATTGATTTTTTGTTCCTTTTTTTACCTCTTCAAAACTCCACAATTTTTTTTTTTTTTTTTTTTTACCTCTTCAAAACTCCAACTTTTTTTTTTTTTTTACCTCTTCAAAACTCCACAATTTTTTTTTTTTTTTTTTTTTACCTCTTCAAAACTCCAAATTTTTATTTTTTTTACCTCTTCAAAACTCCAACTTTTTTTTTTTTTTTACCTCTTCAAAACTCTACAATTTTTTTTTTTTTTTTTTTACCTCTTCAAAACTCCAACTTTTTTTTTTTTTTTTTTTACCTTTTCAAAACTCCAACTTTTTTTTTTTTTTACCTCTTCAAAACTCAATTTTTTTTTATTTTTTTTTTTACCTCTTCAAAACTCAAATTTTTTTTTTTTTTTTTTTACCTCTTCAAAACTACAACTTTTTTTTTTTTTACCTCTTCAAAACTCCAACTTTTTTTTTTTTTTTTTTTACCTCTTCAAAACTCTACAATTTTTTTTTTTTTTTTTTTTTACCTCTTCAAAACTCCAACATTGATTTTTTGTTCCTTTTTTTACCTCTTCAAAACTCCAATTTTTTTTTTTTTTTTTTTACCTCTTCAAAACTCCAACATTGATTTTTTGTTCCTTTTTTTACCTCTTCAAAACTCAAATTTTTTTTTTTTTTTTTTTTACCTCTTCAAAACTCAATTTTTTTTTTTTTTTTTTTTACCTCTTCAAAACTCCAACATTGATTTTTTGTTCCTTTTTTTACCTCTTCAAAACTCAAATTTTTTTTTTTTTTTTTTTTACCTCTTCAAAACTCAATTTTTTTTTTTTTTTTTTTTACCTCTTCAAAACTCCACAATTTTTTTTTTTTTTTTTTTTACCTCTTCAAAACTCCAACTTTTTATTTTTTTTTACCTCTTCAAAACTCTACAATTTTTTTTTTTTTTTTTTTTTACCTCTTCAAAACTCCAACTTTTTATTTTTTTTTACCTCTTCAAAACTCTACAATTTTTTTTTTTTTTTTTTTTTACCTCTTCAAAACTCCAACATTTTTTTTTTTTTTTACCTCTTCAAAACTCCAACATTGATTTTTTGTTCCTTTTTTTACCTCTTCAAAACTCCAACTTTTTTTTTTTTTTTTTTTTACCTCTTCAAAACTCCAACATTGATTTTTTGTTCCATTTTTTACCTCTTCAAAACTCAAATTTTTTTTTTTTTTTTTTTTACCTCTTCAAAACTCCAACTTTTTATTTTTTTTTACCTCTTCAAAACTCCACAATTTTTTTTTTTTTTTTTTTTTACCTCTTCAAAACTCCAACTTTTTTTTTTTTACCTCTTCAAAACTCCAACATTGATTTTTTGTTCCTTTTTTTACCTCTTCAAAACTCCAACTTTTTTTTTTTTTTTTTTTTACCTCTTCAAAACTCCAACATTGATTTTTTGTTCCTTTTTTTACCTCTTCAAAACTCCAGTTTTTTTTTTTTTTTTTTTACCTCTTCAAAACTCAAATTTTTTTTTTTTTTTTTTTTTTACCTCTTCAAAACTCAATTTTTTTTTTTTTTTTTTTACCTCTTCTAAACTCCAACTTTTTATTTTTTTTTACCTCTTCAAAACTCCAACTTTTTTTTTTTTTTACCTCTTCAAAACTCCAACATTGATTTTTTGTTCCTTTTTTTACCTCTTCAAAACTCCGAATTTTTTTTTTTTTTTTTTTACCTCTTCAAAACTCAATTTTTTTTTTTTTTTTTACCTCTTCAAAACTCCACAATTTTTTTTTTTTTTTTTTTTACCTCTTCAAAACTCCAACTTTTTATTTTTTTTTACCTCTTCAAAACTCTACAATTTTTTTTTTTTTTTTTTTTTACCTCTTCAAAACTCCAACATTTTTTTTTTTTTTTACCTCTTCAAAACTCCAACATTGATTTTTTGTTCCTTTTTTTACCTCTTCAAAACTCCGAATTTTTTTTTTTTTTTTTTTACCTCTTCAAAACTCAATTTTTTTTTTTTTTTTTACCTCTTCAAAACTCCACAATTTTTTTTTTTTTTTTTTTTACCTCTTCAAAACTCCAACTTTTTATTTTTTTTTACCTCTTCAAAACTCTACAATTTTTTTTTTTTTTTTTTTTACCTCTTCAAAACTCCAACTTTTTATTTTTTTTTACCTCTTCAAAACTCTACAATTTTTTTTTTTTTTTTTTTTTACCTCTTCAAAACTCCAACATTTTTTTTTTTTTTTACCTCTTCAAAACTCCAACATTGATTTTTTGTTCCTTTTTTTACCTCTTCAAAACTCCAACTTTTTTTTTTTTTTTTTTTTACCTCTTCAAAACTCCAACATTGATTTTTTGTTCCATTTTTTACCTCTTCAAAACTCAAATTTTTTTTTTTTTTTTTTTTACCTCTTCAAAACTCCAACTTTTTATTTTTTTTTACCTCTTCAAAACTCCACAATTTTTTTTTTTTTTTTTTTTACCTCTTCAAAACTCCAACTTTTTTTTTTTTACCTCTTCAAAACTCCAACATTGATTTTTTGTTCCTTTTTTTACCTCTTCAAAACTCCAACTTTTTTTTTTTTTTTTTTTTACCTCTTCAAAACTCCAACATTGATTTTTTGTTCCTTTTTTTACCTCTTCAAAACTCCAGTTTTTTTTTTTTTTTTTTTACCTCTTCAAAACTCAAATTTTTTTTTTTTTTTTTTTTTACCTCTTCAAAACTCAATTTTTTTTTTTTTTTTTTTACCTCTTCTAAACTCCAACTTTTTATTTTTTTTTACCTCTTCAAAACTCCAACTTTTTTTTTTTTTTACCTCTTCAAAACTCCAACATTGATTTTTTGTTCCTTTTTTTACCTCTTCAAAACTCCGAATTTTTTTTTTTTTTTTTTTACCTCTTCAAAACTCAATTTTTTTTTTTTTTTTTACCTCTTCAAAACTCCACAATTTTTTTTTTTTTTTTTTTTACCTCTTCAAAACTCCAACTTTTTATTTTTTTTTACCTCTTCAAAACTCTACAATTTTTTTTTTTTTTTTTTTTTACCTCTTCAAAACTCCAACATTTTTTTTTTTTTTTACCTCTTCAAAACTCCAACATTGATTTTTTGTTCCTTTTTTTACCTCTTCAAAACTCCAACTTTTTTTTTTTTTTTTTTTTACCTCTTCAAAACTCCAACATTGATTTTTTGTTCCATTTTTTACCTCTTCAAAACTCAAATTTTTTTTTTTTTTTTTTTTACCTCTTCAAAACTCCAACATTGATTTTTTGTTCCTTTTTTTACCTCTTCAAAACTCCAAATTTTTTTTTTTTTTTTACCTCTTCAAAACTCCAACTTTTTTTTTTTTTTTTACCTCTTCAAAACTCTACAATTTTTTTTTTTTTTTTTTTTTACCTCTTCAAAACTCAAATTTTTTTTTTTTTTTTTTTTACCTCTTCAAAACTCAATTTTTTTTTTTTTTTTTTTTACCTCTTCAAAACTCCAACATTGATTTTTTGTTCCTTTTTTTACCTCTTCAAAACTCAATTTTTTTTTTTTTTTTTTTTTACCTCTTCAAAACTCCAACTTTTTTTTTTTTTACCTCTTCAAAACTCCAACATTTTTTTTGTTTTTACCTCTTCAAAACTCCAACATTGATTTTTTGTTCCTTTTTTTACCTCTTCAAAACTCCACAGTTTTTTTTTTTTTTTTTTTACCTCTTCAAAACTCAAATTTTTTTTTTTTTTTTTTTTTTACCTCTTCAAAACTCAATTTTTTTTTTTTTTTTTTTTACCTCTTCAAAACTCCAACATTTTTTTTTTTTTTACCTCTTCAAAACTCCAACATTGATTTTTTGTTCCTTTTTTTACCTCTTCAAAACTCCACAATTTTTTATTTTTTTTTTTTTACCTCTTCAAAACTCCAACTTTTTATTTTTTTTTACCTCTTCAAAACTCCAACTTTTTTTTTTTTTTACCTCTTCAAAACTCCAACATTGATTTTTTGTTCCTTTTTTTACCTCTTCAAAACTCCAAATTTTTTTTTTTTTTTTTTTACCTCTTCAAAACTCAATTTTTTTATTTTTTTTTTACCTCTTCAAAACTACAACTTTTTTTTTTTTTTACCTCTTCAAAACTCCAACTTTTTTTTTTTTTTTTTTTACCTCTTCAAAACTCCACAATTTTTTTTTTTTTTTTTTTTTACCTCTTCAAAACTCTACAATTTTTTTTTTTTTTTTTTTTACCTCTTCAAAACTCCAACATTTTTTTTTTTTTTTACCTCTTCAAAACTCCAACATTGATTTTTTGTTCCTTTTTTTACCTCTTCAAAACTCCAACTTTTTTTTTTTTTTTTTTTTACCTCTTCAAAACTCCAACATTGATTTTTTGTTCCTTTTTTTACCTCTTCAAAACTCAATTTTTTTTTTTTTTTTTTTTACCTCTTCAAAACTCAATTTTTTTTTTTTTTTTTTTTTACCTCTTCAAAACTCCAACATTGATTTTTGTTCCTTTTTTTACCTCTTCAAAACTCAAAATTTTTTTTTTTTTTTTTTTACCTCTTCAAAACTCCAACATTGATTTTTTGTTCCTTTTTTTACCTCTTCAAAACTCCAAATTTTTTTTTTTTTTTTACCTCTTCAAAACTCCAACTTTTTTTTTTTTTTTTACCTCTTCAAAACTCTACAATTTTTTTTTTTTTTTTTTTACCTCTTCAAAACTCTACAATTTTTTTTTTTTTTTTTTTTACCTCTTCAAAACTCAATTTTTTTTTTTTTTTTTTTTACCTCTTCAAAACTCCAACATTGATTTTTTGTTCCTTTTTTTACATCTTCAAAACTCCAAATTTTTTTTTTTTTTTTTTTTACCTCTTCAAAACTCAATTATTATTTTTTTTTTTTTACCTCTTCAAAACTCCAACTTTTTTTTTTTTTACCTCTTCAAAACTCCACAAATTTTTTTATATTTTTTTTACCTCTTCAAAACTCCACAATTTTTTATTTATTTTTTTACCTCTTCAAAACTCCAACATTTTTTTTTTTTTTACCTCTTCAAAACTCCAACATTTTTTTTTTTTTTACCTCTTCAAAACTCCAATTTTTTTTTTTTTTACCTCTTCAAAACTCCTAAATTTTTTTATTTTTTTTTTTACCTCTTCAAAACTCCAACTTTTTTTTTTTTTACCTCTTCAAAACTCCACAAATTTTTTTATATTTTTTTTACCTCTTCAAAACTCCACAATTTTTTATTTATTTTTTTTACCTCTTCAAAACTCCAACATTGATTTTTTGTTCCTTTTTTTACCTCTCCAAAACTCCAAATTTTTTTTTTTTTTTTTACCTCTTCAAAACTCCAACTTTTTTTTTTTTTTTTTACCTCTTCAAAACTCTACAATTTTTTTTTTTTTTTTTTTTACCTCTTCAAAACTCCAACTTTTTTTTTTTTTTACCTCTTCAAAACTCCAACATTGATTTTTTGTTCCTTTTTTTACCTCTTCAAAACTCCACAATTTTTTTTTTTTTTTTTTTTTTACCTCTTCAAAACTCCAACATTTTTTTTTTTTTACCTCTTCAAAACTCCAACTTTTTTTTTTTTTTACCTCTTCAAAACTCCAAATTTTTTTTTTTTTACCTCTTCAAAACTCCTAAATTTTTTTTTTTTTTTTTTTACCTCTTCAAAACTCCACAAATTTTTTTATATTTTTTTTACCTCTTCAAAACTCCACAATTTTTTTTTTTTTTTTTTTTACCTCTTCAAAACTCCAACTTTTTTTTTATTTTTTTTTACCTCTTCAATACTCCTAAATTTTTTTTTTTTTTTTTTTACCTCTTCAAAACTCCAACATTTTTTTTTTTTTTTACCTCTTCAAAACTCCAACATTGATTTTTTGATCCTTTTTTTACCTCTTCAAAACTCCAACTTTTTATTTTTTTTTTACCTCTTCAAAACTCCAACGTTGATTTTTTGTTCCTTTTTTTACCTCTTCAAAACTCCAACTTTTTTTTATATTTTTTTTACCTCTTCAAAACTCCAAATTTTTTTTTTTTTTTTTACCTCTTCAAAACTCCAATTTTTTTTTTTTTACCTCTTCAAAACTCCAATTTTTTTTTTTTTACCTCTTCAAAACTCCACAATTTTTTTTTTTTACCTCTTCAAAACTCCACATTTTTTATTTTTTTTTTTCCTCTTCAAAACTCCTAAATTTTTTATTTTTTTTTTACCTCTTCAAAACTCCAACATTGATTTTTTGTTCCTTTTTTTACCTCTTCAAAACTCCACAATTTTTTTTTTTTTTTTTTTTTACCTCTTCAAAACTCCAACTTTTTTTTTTTTTTTTTTTCCTCTTCAAAACTCCTACATTTTTTTTTTTTTTTTTTACCTCTTCAAAACTCCAACATTTTTTTTTTTTTTATCTCTTCAAAACTCCAACATTGATTTTTTTTTTATTTATTTTTTACCTCTTCAAAACTCCAACTTTTTTTTTTTTTTTACCTCTTCAAAACTCAATTTTTTTTTTTTTTTTTTTTTTACCTCTTCAAAACTCCAACATTGATTTTTTGTTCCTTTTTTTACCTCTTCAAAACTCCAAATTTTTTTTTTTTTTACCTCTTCAAAACTCCACAATTTTTTTTTTTTTTTTTTTACCTCTTCAAAACTCCAAATTTTTTTTTTTTTTACCTCTTCAAAACTCTTTTTTTTTTTTTTTTTTACCTCTTCAAAACTCCAACATTGATTTTTTGTTCCTTTTTTTACCTCTTCAAAACTCCACAATTTTTTTTTTTTTTTTTTTTACCTCTTCAAAACTCCAACTTTTTTTTTATTTTTTTTTACCTCTTCAATACTCCTAAATTTTTTTTTTTTTTTTTTTACCTCTTCAAAACTCCAACATTTTTTTTTTTTTTTACCTCTTCAAAACTCCAACATTGATTTTTTGATCCTTTTTTTACCTCTTCAAAACTCCAACTTTTTATTTTTTTTTTACCTCTTCAAAAATCCAACGTTGATTTTTTGTTCCTTTTTTTACCTCTTCAAAACTCCAACTTTTTTTTATATTTTTTTTACCTCTTCAAAACTCCAAATTTTTTTTTTTTTTTTACCTCTTCAAAACTCCAATTTTTTTTTTTTTTACCTCTTCAAAACTCCAATTTTTTTTTTTTTACCTCTTCAAAACTCCACAATTTTTTTTTTTTACCTCTTCAAAACTCCACATTTTTTATTTTTTTTTTTCCTCTTCAAAACTCCTAAATTTTTTATTTTTTTTTTACCTCTTCAAAACTCCAACATTGATTTTTTGTTCCTTTTTTTACCTCTTCAAAACTCCACAATTTTTTTTTTTTTTTTTTTTTACCTCTTCAAAACTCCAACTTTTTTTTTTTTTTTTTTTACCTCTTCAAAACTCCAACATTGATTTTTTGTTCCTTTTTTTACCTCTTCAAAACTCCAACTTTTTTTTTTTTTACCTCTTCAAAACTCCAATTTTTTTTTTTTTTTACCTCTTCAAAACTCCAATTTTTTTTTTTTTACCTCTTCAAAACTCCACAATTTTTTTTTTTTACCTCTTCAAAACTCCACTTTTTTTTTTTTTTTTTTTCCTCTTCAAAACTCCTAAATTTTTTATTTTTTTTTTACCTCTTCAAAACTCCAACATTGATTTTTTGTTCCTTTTTTTACCTCTTCAAAACTCCACAATTTTTTTTTTTTTTTTTTTTACCTCTTCGAAACTCCAACTTTTTTTTTTTTTTTTTTTACCTCTTCAAAACTCCAACATTTATTTTTTGTTCCTTTTTTTACCTCTTCAAAACTCCAACTTTTTTTTTTTTTAACCTCTTCAAAACTCCAATTTTTTTAAACATTTTTTTACCTCTTCAAAACTCCAATTTTTTTTAAATTTTTTTTTACCTCTTCAAAACTCCACAATTTTTTTTTTTTTTTTACCTCTTCAAAACTCCAAATTTTTTTTATTTTTTTTTTACCTCTTCAAAACTCCAATTTTTTTTTTTTTTTACCTCTTCAAAACTCCAATTTTTTTTTTTTTTACCTCTTCAAAACTCCACAATTTTTTTTTTTACCTCTTCAAAACTCCACATTTTTTATTTTTTTTTTTCCTCTTCAAAACTCCTAAATTTTTTATTTTTTTTTTACCTCTTCAAAACTCCAACATTGATTTTTTGTTCCTTTTTTTACCTCTTCAAAACTCCACAATTTTTTTTTTTTTTTTTTTTACCTCTTCAAAACTCCAACTTTTTTTTTTTTTTTTTTTACCTCTTCAAAACTCCAACATTGATTTTTTGTTCCTTTTTTTACCTCTTCAAAACTCCAACTTTTTTTTTTTTTAACCTCTTCAAAACTCCAAATTTTTTTTTTTTTTTTTACCTCTTCAAAACTCCAAATTTTTTTTTTTTTTACCTCTTCAAAACTCCACAATTTTTTTTTTTTTTTTTACCTCTTCAAAACTCCAAATTTTTTTTATTTTTTTTTTACCTCTTCAAAACTCCAATTTTTTTTTTTTTTTACCTCTTCAAAACTCCAATTTTTTTTTTTTTTACCTCTTCAAAACTCCACAATTTTTTTTTTTTACCTCTTCAAAACTCCACATTTTTTATTTATTTTTTTCCTCTTCAAAACTCCTAAATTTTTTATTTTTTTTTTACCTCTTCAAAACTCCAACATTGATTTTTTGTTCCTTTTTTTACCTCTTCAAAACTCCACAATTTTTTTTTTTTTTTTTTTTTACCTCTTCAAAACTCCAACTTTTTTTTTTTTTTTTTTTACCTCTTCAAAACTCCAACATTGATTTTTTGTTCCTTTTTTTACCTCTTCAAAACTCCAACTTTTTTTTTTTTTACCTCTTCAAAACTCCAATTTTTTTTTTTTTACCTCTTCAAAACTCCAATTTTTTTTTTTTTTTTTTTTACCTCTTCAAAACTCCAACGTTGATTTTTTGTTCCTTTTTTTACCTCTTCAAAACTCCAATTTTTTTTTTTTTACCTCTTCAAAACTCCAACTTTTTTTTTTTTTTTACTTCTTCAAAACTCCAAATTTTTTTATTTTTTTTTACCTCTTCAAAACTCCAACATTGATTTTTTGTTCCTTTTTTTACCTCTTCAAAACTCCACTTTTTTTTTTTAATTTTTTTTACCTCTTCAAAACTCCAATTTTTTTTAAATTTTTTTTTACCTCTTCAAAACTCCACAATTTTTTTTATTTTTTTTTTACCTCTTCAAAACTCCAATTTTTTTTAATTTTTTTTTTACCTCTTCAAAACTCCAATTTTTTTTTTTTTTTACCTCTTCAAAACTCCAATTTTTTTTTTTTACCTCTTCAAAACTCCACAATTTTTTTTTTTTTACCTCTTCAAAACTCCACATTTTTTATTTTTTTTTTCCTCTTCAAAACTCCTAAATTTTTTATTTTTTTTTTTACCTCTTCAAAACTCCACAATTTTTTTTTTTTTTTTTTTACCTCTTCAAAACTCCAACATTTTTTTTTTTTTTTACCTCTTCAAAACTCCAACATTGATTTTTTGTTCCTTTTTTTACCTCTTCAAAACTCCACAATTTTTTTTTTTTTTTTTTTTACCTCTTCAAAACTCCAACTTTTTTTTTTTTTTTTTTTACCTCTTCAAAACTCCAACATTGATTTTTTGTTCCTTTTTTTACCTCTTCAAAACTCCAACTTTTTTTTTTTTTAACCTCTTCAAAACTCCAACTTTTTTTTTTTTTTACCTCTTCAAAACTCCAACATTTTTTTTTTTTTTTACCTCTTCAAAACTCCAACATTGATTTTTTGATCCTTTTTTTACCTCTTCAAAACTCCAACTTTTTATTTTTTTTTTACCTCTTCAAAACTCCAACGTTGATTTTTTGTTCCTTTTTTTACCTCTTCAAAACTCCACTTTTTTTTTTAATTTTTTTTTACCTCTTCAAAACTCCAATTTTTTTTTAATTTTTTTTTACCTCTTCAAAACTCCAATTTTTTTTTTTTTTACCTCTTCAAAACTCCAACTTTTTTTTTTTTTTTACCTCTTCAAAACTCAATTTTTTTTACCTCTTCAAAACTCCAACATTGATTTTTTGTTCCTTTTTTTACCTCTTCAAAACTCCAAATTTTTTTTTTTTTTACCTCTTCAAAACTCCACAATTTTTTTTTTTTTTTTTTTTACCTCTTCAAAACTCCAAATTTTTTTTTTTTTTACCTCTTCAAAACTCTTTTTTTTATTTTTTTTTACCTCTTCAAAACTCCTAAATTTTTTTTTTTTTTTTTTTACCTCTTCAAAACTCCAACATTTTTTTTTTTTTTTACCTCTTCAAAACTCCAACATTGATTTTTTGATCCTTTTTTTACCTCTTCAAAACTCCAACTTTTTATTTTTTTTTTACCTCTTCAAAACTCCAACGTTGATTTTTTGTTCCTTTTTTTACCTCTTCAAAACTCCAACTTTTTTTTATATTTTTTTTACCTCTTCAAAACTCCAAATTTTTTTTTTTTTTTTACCTCTTCAAAACTCCAACTTTTTTTTTTTTTTTACCTCTTCAAAACTCCAATTTTTTTTATTTTTTTTTACCTCTTCAAAACTCCAACATTGATTTTTTGTTCCTTTTTTTACCTCTTCAAAACTCCACTTTTTTTTTTAATTTTTTTTTACCTCTTCAAAACTCCAATTTTTTTTAAATTTTTTTTTACCTCTTCAAAACTCCACAATTTTTTTTTTTTTTTTTACCTCTTCAAAACTCCAATTTTTTTTAATTTTTTTTTTACCTCTTCAAAACTCCAATTTTTTTTTTTTTTTTACCTCTTCAAAACTCCAATTTTTTTTTTTTTACCTCTTCAAAACTCCACAATTTTTTTTTTTTACCTCTTCAAAACTCCACATTTTTTATTTTTTTTTTTCCTCTTCAAAACTCCTAAATTTTTTTTTTTTTTTTTACCTCTTCAAAACTCCACAATTTTTTTTATTTTTTTTTTTACCTCTTCAAAACTCCAACATTTTTTTTTTTTTTTACCTCTTCAAAACTCCACTTTTTTTTTTAAATTTTTTTTACCTCTTCAAAACTCCAATTTTTTTTAAATTTTTTTTTACCTCTTCAAAACTCCACAATTTTTTTTATTTTTTTTTTACCTCTTCAAAACTCCAATTTTTTTTAATTTTTTTTTTACCTCTTCAAAACTCCAATTTTTTTTTTTTTTTACCTCTTCAAAACTCCAATTTTTTTTTTTTTACCTCTTCAAAACTCCACAATTTTTTTTTTTTTACCTCTTCAAAACTCCACATTTTTTATATTTTTTTTCCTCTTCAAAACTCCTAAATTTTTTATTTTTTTTTTTACCTCTTCAAAACTCCACAATTTTTTTTTTTTTTTTTTACCTCTTCAAAACTCCAACATTTTTTTTTTTTTTTACCTCTTCAAAACTCCAACATTGATTTTTTGTTCCTTTTTTTACCTCTTCAAAACTCCACAATTTTTTTTTTTTTTTTTTTTTACCTCTTCAAAACTCCAACTTTTTTTTTTTTTTTTTTTACCTCTTCAAAACTCCAACATTGATTTTTTGTTCCTTTTTTTACCTCTTCAAAACTCCAACTTTTTTTTTTTTTAACCTCTTCAAAACTCCAAATTTTTTTTTTTTTTTTACCTCTTCAAACTCTTTTTTTTTTTTTTTTTTACCTCTTCAAAACTCCAACATTGATTTTTTGTTCCTTTTTTTACCTCTTCAAAACTCCACAATTTTTTTTATTTTTTTTTTACCTCTTCAAAACTCCAACTTTTTTTTTTTTTTTTTTTACCTCTTCAAAACTCCTAAATTTTTTTTTTTTTTTTTTTACCTCTTCAAAACTCCAACATTTTTTTTTTTTTTTACCTCTTCAAAACTCCAACATTGATTTTTTGATCCTTTTTTTACCTCTTCAAAACTCCAACTTTTTATTTTTTTTTTACCTCTTCAAAACTCCAACGTTGATTTTTTGTTCCTTTTTTTACCTCTTCAAAACTCCACTTTTTTTTTTAATTTTTTTTTACCTCTTCAAAACTCCAATTTTTTTTTAATTTTTTTTTACCTCTTCAAAACTCCAATTTTTTTTTTTTTTACCTCTTCAAAACTCCAACTTTTTTTTTTTTTTTACCTCTTCAAAACTCAATTTTTTTTACCTCTTCAAAACTCCAACATTGATTTTTTGTTCCTTTTTTTACCTCTTCAAAACTCCAAATTTTTTTTTTTTTTACCTCTTCAAAACTCCACAATTTTTTTTTTTTTTTTTTTTACCTCTTCAAAACTCCAAATTTTTTTTTTTTTTACCTCTTCAAAACTCTTTTTTTTATTTTTTTTTACCTCTTCAAAACTCCTAAATTTTTTTTTTTTTTTTTTTACCTCTTCAAAACTCCAACATTTTTTTTTTTTTTTACCTCTTCAAAACTCCAACATTGATTTTTTGATCCTTTTTTTACCTCTTCAAAACTCCAACTTTTTATTTTTTTTTTACCTCTTCAAAACTCCAACGTTGATTTTTTGTTCCTTTTTTTACCTCTTCAAAACTCCAACTTTTTTTTATATTTTTTTTACCTCTTCAAAACTCCAAATTTTTTTTTTTTTTTTACCTCTTCAAAACTCCAACTTTTTTTTTTTTTTACCTCTTCAAAACTCCAATTTTTTTTATTTTTTTTTACCTCTTCAAAACTCCAACATTGATTTTTTGTTCCTTTTTTTACCTCTTCAAAACTCCACTTTTTTTTTTAATTTTTTTTTACCTCTTCAAAACTCCAATTTTTTTTAATTTTTTTTTACCTCTTCAAAACTCCACAATTTTTTTTTTTTTTTTTTACCTCTTCAAAACTCCAATTTTTTTTAATTTTTTTTTTACCTCTTCAAAACTCCATTTTTTTTTTTTTTTTACCTCTTCAAAACTCCAATTTTTTTTTTTTTACCTCTTCAAAACTCCACAATTTTTTTTTTTTACCTCTTCAAAACTCCACATTTTTTATTTTTTTTTTTCCTCTTCAAAACTCCTAAATTTTTTTTTTTTTTTTTTACCTCTTCAAAACTCCACAATTTTTTTTTTTTTTTTTTTTACCTCTTCAAAACTCCAACATTTTTTTTTTTTTTTACCTCTTCAAAACTACAACTTTTTTTTTTTTTACCTCTTCAAAACTCCAACTTTTTTTTTTTTTTTTTTTACCTCTTCAAAACTCTACAATTTTTTTTTTTTTTTTTTTTTACCTCTTCAAAACTCCAACATTGATTTTTTGTTCCTTTTTTTACCTCTTCAAAACTCCAATTTTTTTTTTTTTTTTTTTACCTCTTCAAAACTCCAACATTGATTTTTTGTTCCTTTTTTTACCTCTTCAAAACTCAAATTTTTTTTTTTTTTTTTTTTTACCTCTTCAAAACTCAATTTTTTTTTTTTTTTTTTTTTACCTCTTCAAAACTCCAACATTGATTTTTTGTTCCTTTTTTTACCTCTTCAAAACTCCACAATTTTTTTTTTTTTTTTTTTTACCTCTTCAAAACTCCAACTTTTTATTTTTTTTTACCTCTTCAAAACTCCACAATTTTTTTTTTTTTTTTTTTTTACCTCTTCAAAACTCCAACTTTTTTTTTTTTACCTCTTCAAAACTCCAACATTGATTTTTTGTTCCTTTTTTTACCTCTTCAAAACTCCAACTTTTTTTTTTTTTTTTTTTACCTCTTCAAAACTCCAACATTGATTTTTTGTTCCTTTTTTTACCTCTTCAAAACTCCAGTTTTTTTTTTTTTTTTTTTTACCTCTTCAAAACTCAAATTTTTTTTTTTTTTTTTTTTTTACCTCTTCAAAACTCAATTTTTTTTTTTTTTTTTTACCTCTTCTAAACTCCAACTTTTTATTTTTTTTACCTCTTCAAAACTCCAACTTTTTTTTTTTTTTACCTCTTCAAAACTCCAACATTGATTTTTTGTTCCTTTTTTTACCTCTTCAAAACTCCGAATTTTTTTTTTTTTTTTTTACCTCTTCAAAACTCAATTTTTTTTTTTTTTTTTACCTCTTCAAAACTCCACAATTTTTTTTTTTTTTTTTTTTACCTCTTCAAAACTCCAACTTTTTATTTTTTTTTACCTCTTCAAAACTCTACAATTTTTTTTTTTTTTTTTTTTACCTCTTCAAAACTCCAACTTTTTATTTTTTTTTACCTCTTCAAAACTCTACAATTTTTTTTTTTTTTTTTTTTTACCTCTTCAAAACTCCAACATTTTTTTTTTTTTTTTTACCTCTTCAAAACTCCAACATTGATTTTTTGTTCCTTTTTTTACCTCTTCAAAACTCCAACTTTTTTTTTTTTTTTTTTTTACCTCTTCAAAACTCCAACATTGATTTTTTGTTCCATTTTTTACCTCTTCAAAACTCAAATTTTTTTTTTTTTTTTTTTTACCTCTTCAAAACTCCAACTTTTTATTTTTTTTTACCTCTTCAAAACTCCACAATTTTTTTTTTTTTTTTTTTTTACCTCTTCAAAACTCCAACTTTTTTTTTTTTACCTCTTCAAAACTCCAACATTGATTTTTTGTTCCTTTTTTTACCTCTTCAAAACTCCAACTTTTTTTTTTTTTTTTTTTTACCTCTTCAAAACTCCAACATTGATTTTTTGTTCCTTTTTTTACCTCTTCAAAACTCCAGTTTTTTTTTTTTTTTTTTACCTCTTCAAAACTCAAATTTTTTTTTTTTTTTTTTTTTACCTCTTCAAAACTCAATTTTTTTTTTTTTTTTTTTACCTCTTCTAAACTCCAACTTTTTATTTTTTTTTACCTCTTCAAAACTCCAACTTTTTTTTTTTTTTACCTCTTCAAAACTCCAACATTGATTTTTTGTTCCTTTTTTTACCTCTTCAAAACTCCGAATTTTTTTTTTTTTTTTTTTACCTCTTCAAAACTCAATTTTTTTTTTTTTTTTTACCTCTTCAAAACTCCACAATTTTTTTTTTTTTTTTTTTTACCTCTTCAAAACTCCAACTTTTTATTTTTTTTTACCTCTTCAAAACTCTACAATTTTTTTTTTTTTTTTTTTTACCTCTTCAAAACTCCAACATTTTTTTTTTTTTTTTACCTCTTCAAAACTCCAACATTGATTTTTTGTTCCTTTTTTTACCTCTTCAAAACTCCAACTTTTTTTTTTTTTTTTTTTTACCTCTTCAAAACTCCAACATTGATTTTTTGTTCCATTTTTTACCTCTTCAAAACTCAAATTTTTTTTTTTTTTTTTTTTACCTCTTCAAAACTCCAACATTGATTTTTTGTTCCTTTTTTTACCTCTTCAAAACTCCAAATTTTTTTTTTTTTTTTACCTCTTCAAAACTCCAACTTTTTTTTTTTTTTTTACCTCTTCAAAACTCTACAATTTTTTTTTTTTTTTTTTTTTACCTCTTCAAAACTCAAATTTTTTTTTTTTTTTTTTTTACCTCTTCAAAACTCAATTTTTTTTTTTTTTTTTTTTACCTCTTCAAAACTCCAACATTGATTTTTTGTTCCTTTTTTTACCTCTTCAAAACTCAATTTTTTTTTTTTTTTTTTTTTACCTCTTCAAAACTCCAACTTTTTTTTTTTTTACCTCTTCAAAACTCCAACATTTTTTTTGTTTTTACCTCTTCAAAACTCCAACATTGATTTTTTGTTCCTTTTTTTACCTCTTCAAAACTCCACAGTTTTTTTTTTTTTTTTTTTACCTCTTCAAAACTCAAATTTTTTTTTTTTTTTTTTTTTTACCTCTTCAAAACTCAATTTTTTTTTTTTTTTTTTTTACCTCTTCAAAACTCCAACATTTTTTTTTTTTTTACCTCTTCAAAACTCCAACATTGATTTTTTGTTCCTTTTTTTACCTCTTCAAAACTCCACAATTTTTTATTTTTTTTTTTTTACCTCTTCAAAACTCCAACTTTTTATTTTTTTTTACCTCTTCAAAACTCCAACTTTTTTTTTTTTTTACCTCTTCAAAACTCCAACATTGATTTTTTGTTCCTTTTTTTACCTCTTCAAAACTCCAAATTTTTTTTTTTTTTTTTTTACCTCTTCAAAACTCAATTTTTTTATTTTTTTTTTACCTCTTCAAAACTACAACTTTTTTTTTTTTTTACCTCTTCAAAACTCCAACTTTTTTTTTTTTTTTTTTTACCTCTTCAAAACTCCACAATTTTTTTTTTTTTTTTTTTTTACCTCTTCAAAACTCTACAATTTTTTTTTTTTTTTTTTTTACCTCTTCAAAACTCCAACATTTTTTTTTTTTTTTACCTCTTCAAAACTCCAACATTGATTTTTTGTTCCTTTTTTTACCTCTTCAAAACTCCAACTTTTTTTTTTTTTTTTTTTTACCTCTTCAAAACTCCAACATTGATTTTTTGTTCCTTTTTTTACCTCTTCAAAACTCAATTTTTTTTTTTTTTTTTTTTACCTCTTCAAAACTCAATTTTTTTTTTTTTTTTTTTTTACCTCTTCAAAACTCCAACATTGATTTTTGTTCCTTTTTTTACCTCTTCAAAACTCAAAATTTTTTTTTTTTTTTTTTTACCTCTTCAAAACTCCAACATTGATTTTTTGTTCCTTTTTTTACCTCTTCAAAACTCCAAATTTTTTTTTTTTTTTTACCTCTTCAAAACTCCAACTTTTTTTTTTTTTTTTACCTCTTCAAAACTCTACAATTTTTTTTTTTTTTTTTTTACCTCTTCAAAACTCTACAATTTTTTTTTTTTTTTTTTTTACCTCTTCAAAACTCAATTTTTTTTTTTTTTTTTTTTACCTCTTCAAAACTCCAACATTGATTTTTTGTTCCTTTTTTTACATCTTCAAAACTCCAAATTTTTTTTTTTTTTTTTTTACCTCTTCAAAACTCAATTATTATTTTTTTTTTTTTACCTCTTCAAAACTCCAACTTTTTTTTTTTTTACCTCTTCAAAACTCCACAAATTTTTTTATATTTTTTTTACCTCTTCAAAACTCCACAATTTTTTATTTATTTTTTTACCTCTTCAAAACTCCAACATTTTTTTTTTTTTTACCTCTTCAAAACTCCAACATTTTTTTTTTTTTTACCTCTTCAAAACTCCAATTTTTTTTTTTTTTACCTCTTCAAAACTCCTAAATTTTTTTATTTTTTTTTTTACCTCTTCAAAACTCCAACTTTTTTTTTTTTTACCTCTTCAAAACTCCACAAATTTTTTTATATTTTTTTTACCTCTTCAAAACTCCACAATTTTTTATTTATTTTTTTTACCTCTTCAAAACTCCAACATTGATTTTTTGTTCCTTTTTTTACCTCTCCAAAACTCCAAATTTTTTTTTTTTTTTTTACCTCTTCAAAACTCCAACTTTTTTTTTTTTTTTTTACCTCTTCAAAACTCTACAATTTTTTTTTTTTTTTTTTTTACCTCTTCAAAACTCCAACTTTTTTTTTTTTTTACCTCTTCAAAACTCCAACATTGATTTTTTGTTCCTTTTTTTACCTCTTCAAAACTCCACAATTTTTTTTTTTTTTTTTTTTTACCTCTTCAAAACTCCAACATTTTTTTTTTTTTACCTCTTCAAAACTCCAACTTTTTTTTTTTTTTACCTCTTCAAAACTCCAAATTTTTTTTTTTTTACCTCTTCAAAACTCCTAAATTTTTTTTTTTTTTTTTTACCTCTTCAAAACTCCACAAATTTTTTTATATTTTTTTTACCTCTTCAAAACTCCACAATTTTTTATTTATTTTTTTTACCTCTTCAAAACTCCAACATTGATTTTTTGTTCCTTTTTTTACCTCTTCAAAACTCCAACTTTTTTTTTTTTTTTTACCTCTTCAAAACTCTACAATTTTTTTTTTTTTTTTTTTTTACCTCTTCAAAACTCCAACTTTTTTTTTTTTTTACCTCTTCAAAACTCCAACATTGATTTTTTGTTCCTTTTTTTACCTCTTCAAAACTCAAATTTTTTTTTTTTTTTTTTTTACCTCTTCAAAACTCAATTTTTTTTTTTTTTTTTTTTACCTCTTCAAAACTCCAACATTTATTTTTTGTTCCTTTTTTTACCTCTTCAAAACTCAAATTTTTTTTTTTTTTTTTTTTACCTCTTCAAAACTCCATTGATTTTTTGTTCCTTTTTTTACCTCTTCAAAACTCCAAATTTTTTTTTTTTTTTTACCTCTTCAAAACTCCAACTTTTTTTTTTTTTTTTACCTCTTCAAAACTCTACAATTTTTTTTTTTTTTTTTTTACCTCTTCAAAACTCCAACTTTTTTTT
The DNA here is from genome assembly GCF_982586985.1 of Callionymus lyra. NCBI lineage: Eukaryota > Metazoa > Chordata > Actinopteri > Syngnathiformes > Callionymidae > Callionymus > Callionymus lyra. The sequence continues at coordinate 48,779 of NW_028258721.1, forward strand.
TTTTTACCTCTTCAAAACTCCAAATTTTTTTTTTTTTACCTCTTCAAAACTCCTAAATTTTTTTTTTTTTTTTTTTACCTCTTCAAAACTCTACAATTTTTTTTTTTTTTTTTTACCTCTTCAAAACTCCAACATTGATTTTTTGTTCCTTTTTTTACCTCTTCAAAACTCCACAATTTTTTTTTTTTTTTTTTTTTACCTCTTCAAAACTCCAACATTTTTTTTGTTTTTACCTCTTCAAAACTCCAACATTGATTTTTTGTTCCTTTTTTTACCTCTTCAAAACTCCAATTTTTTTTTTTTTTTTTTTACCTCTTCAAAACTCCAACATTGATTTTTTGTTCCTTTTTTTACCTCTTCAAAACTCAATTTTTTTTTTTTTTTTTTTTACCTCTTCAAAACTCAATTTTTTTTTTTTTTTTTTTTACCTCTTCAAAACTCCAACATTTATTTTTTGTTCCTTTTTTTACCTCTTCAAAACTCAAATTTTTTTTTTTTTTTTTTTTACCTCTTCAAAACTCCAAATTTTTTTTTTTTTTAACCTCTTCAAAACTCCAACTTTTTTTTTTTTTTTTACCTCTCCAAAACTCTACAATTTTTTTTTTTTTTTTTTTTACCTCTTCAAAACTCCAACTTTTTTTTTTTTTACCTCTTCAAAACTCCAACTTTTTTTTTTTTTTTTTTACCTCTTCAAAACTCCAACATTGATTTTTTGTTCCTTTTTTTACCTCTTCAAAACTCCACAATTTTTTTTTTTTTTTTTTTTTACCTCTTCAAAACTCCAACATTTTTTTTGTTTTTACCTCTTCAAAACTCCAACATTGATTTTTTGTTCCTTTTTTTACCTCTTCAAAACTCCATAGTTTTTTTTTTTTTTTTTTTACCTCTTCAAAACTCCAACTTTTTTTTTTTTTTACCTCTTCAAAACTCCAACATTGATTTTTTGTTCCTTTTTTTACCTCTTCAAAACTCCAAATTTTTTTTTTTTTTTTTTTACCTCTTCAAAACTCCAACATTTTTTTTTTTTTACCTCTTCAAAACTCCAATTTTTTTTTTTTTTTTTTTTACCTCTTCAAAACTCCAACATTGATTTTTTGTTCCTTTTTTTACCTCTTCAAAACTCAAATTTTTTTTTTTTTTTTTTTTACCTCTTCAAAACTCAATTTTTTTTTTTTTTTTTTTTACCTCTTCAAAACTCCAACATTTATTTTTTGTTCCTTTTTTTTACCTCTTCAAAACTCAAATTTTTTTTTTTTTTTTTTTACCTCTTCAAAACTCCATTGATTTTTTGTTCCTTTTTTTACCTCTTCAAAACTCCAAATTTTTTTTTTTTTTAACCTCTTCAAAACTCCAACTTTTTTTTTTTTTTTTACCTCTTCAAAACTCTACAATTTTTTTTTTATTTTTTTTTTACCTCTTCAAAACTCCAACTTTTTTTTTTTTTACCTCTTCAAAACTCCAACTTTTTTTTTTTTTTTTTTTACCTCTTCAAAACTTTACATTGATTTTTTGTTCCTTTTTTTACCTCTTCAAAACTCCACAATTTTTTTTTTTTTTTTTTTTTACCTCTTCAAAACTCCAACATTTTTTTTGTTTTTACCTCTTCAAAACTCCAACATTGATTTTTTGTTCCTTTTTTTACCTCTTCAAAACTCCAGTTTTTTTTTGTTTTTTTTTACCTCTTCAAAACTCAAATTTTTTTTTTTTTTTTTTTTTTACCTCTTCAAAACTCAATTTTTTTTTTTTTTTTTTACCTCTTCAAAACTCCAACATTTTTTTTTTTTTTACCTCTTCAAAACTCCAACATTGATTTTTTGTTCCTTTTTTTACCTCTTCAAAACTC
>NW_028258722.1:0-50214 GCF_982586985.1 Callionymus lyra
TGTAACGATCATGAGTGTGTGTTACATTTAATTCAACTGTTGTAACGATCATGAGTTTGTGTTACATTTAATTCAACTGTTGTAACGATCATGAGTGTGTGTTACATTTAATTCAACTGTTGTAACGATCATGTGTTTGTGTTACATTTAATTCAACTGTTGTAACGATCATGTGTTTGTGTTACATTTAATTCAACTGTTGTAACGATCATGTGTTTGTGTTACATTTAATTCAACTGTTGTAACGATCATGTGTTTGTGTTACATTTAATTCAACTGTTGTAACGATCATGTGTTTGTGTAACATTTAATTCAACTGTTGTAACGATCATGTGTTTGTGTAACATTTAATTCAACTGTTGTAACGATCATGTGTTTGTGTAACATTTAATTCAACTGTTGTAACGATCATGAGTGTGTGTAACATTTAATTCAACTGTTGTAGTGATCATGAGTGTGTGTAACATTTAATTCAACTGTTGTAACGATCATGTGTTTGTGTAACATTTAATTCAACTGTTGTAACGATCATGAGTGTGTGTAACATTTAATTCAACTGTTGTAACGATCATGAGTGTGTGTAACATTTAATTCAACTGTTGTAACGATCATGAGTGTGTGTAACATTTAATTCAACTGTTGTAACGATCATGTGTTTGTGTAACATTTAATTCAACTGTTGTAACGATCATGTGTTTGTGTAACATTTAATTCAACTGTTGTAACGATCATGTGTTTGTGTAACATTTAATTCAACTGTTGTAACGATCATGAGTGTGTGTAACATTTAATTCAACTGTTGTAAGTGATCATGAGTGTGTGTAACATTTAATTCAACTGTTGTAACGATCATGAGTGTGTGTAACATTTAATTCAACTGTTGTAACGATCATGTGTTTGTGTAACATTTAATTCAACTGTTGTAGTGATCATGAGTGTGTGTAACATTTAATTCAACTGTTGTAACGATCATGTGTTTGTGTAACATTTAATTCAACTGTTGTAACGATCATGAGTGTGTGTTACATTTAATTCAACTGTTGTAACGATCATGAGTGTGTGTAACATTTAATTCAACTGTTGTAACGATCATGTGTTTGTGTAACATTTAATTCAACTGTTGTAACGATCATGAGTGTGTGTAACATTTAATTCAACTGTTGTAACGATCATGTGTTTGTGTAACATTTAATTCAACTGTTGTAACGATCATGAGTGTGTGTAACATTTAATTCAACTGTTGTAACGATCATGTGTTTGTGTAACATTTAATTCAACTGTTGTAACGATCATGTGTTTGTGTAACATTTAATTCAACTGTTGTAACGATCATGAGTGTGTGTAACATTTAATTCAACTGTTGTAACGATCATGTGTTTGTGTAACATTTAATTCAACTGTTGTAACGATCATGTGTTTGTGTAACATTTAATTCAACTGTTGTAACGATCATGTGTTTGTGTAACATTTAATTCAACTGTTGTAACGATCATGAGTGTGTGTAACATTTAATTCAACTGTTGTAACGATCATGTGTTTGTGTAACATTTAATTCAACTGTTGTAACGATCATGAGTGTGTGTAACATTTAATTCAACTGTTGTAACGATCATGAGTGTGTGTAACATTTAATTCAACTGTTGTAACGATCATGTGTTTGTGTAACATTTAATTCAACTGTTGTAACGATCATGAGTGTGTGTTACATTTAATTCAACTGTTGTAACGATCATGAGTGTGTGTAACATTTAATTCAACTGTTGTAATGATCATGAGTGTGTGTAACATTTAATTCAACTGTTGTAACGATCATGAGTGTGTGTAACATTTAATTCAACTGTTGTAGTGATCATGAGTGTGTGTAACATTTAATTCAACTGTTGTAGTGATCATGAGTGTGTGTAACATTTAATTCAACTGTTGTAACGATCATGTGTTTGTGTAACATTTAATTCAACTGTTGTAACGATCATGTGTTTGTGTAACATTTAATTCAACTGTTGTAACGATCATGTGTTTGTGTAACATTTAATTCAACTGTTGTAACGATCATGAGTGTGTGTAACATTTAATTCAACTGTTGTAACGATCATGTGTTTGTGTAACATTTAATTCAACTGTTGTAACGATCATGAGTGTGTGTAACATTTAATTCAACTGTTGTAACGATCATGTGTTTGTGTTACATTTAATTCAACTGTTGTAACGATCATGTGTTTGTGTAACATTTAATTCAACTGTTGTAACGATCATGTGTTTGTGTAACATTTAATTCAACTGTTGTAACGATCATGTGTTTGTGTAACATTTAATTCAACTGTTGTAACGATCATGAGTGTGTGTAACATTTAATTCAACTGTTGTAACGATCATGTGTTTGTGTTACATTTAATTCAACTGTTGTAACGATCATGTGTTTGTGTAACATTTAATTCAACTGTTGTAACGATCATGTGTTTGTGTAACATTTAATTCAACTGTTGTAGTGATCATGAGTGTGTGTAACATTTAATTCAACTGTTGTAACGATCATGTGTTTGTGTTACATTTAATTCAACTGTTGTAACGATCATGTGTTTGTGTAACATTTAATTCAACTGTTGTAACGATCATGTGTTTGTGTTACATTTAATTCAACTGTTGTAACGATCATGAGTTTGTGTTACATTTAATTCAACTGTTGTAACGATCATGAGTGTGTGTAACATTTAATTCAACTGTTGTAATGATCATGTGTTTGTGTTACATTTAATTCAACTGTTGTAACGATCATGAGTTTGTGTTACATTTAATTCAACTGTTGTAACGATCATGAGTTTGTGTTACATTTAATTCAACTGTTGTAACGATCATGTGTTTGTGTAACATTTAATTCAACTGTTGTAACGATCATGTGTTTGTGTAACATTTAATTCAACTGTTGTAACGATCATGTGTTTGTGTAACATTTAATTCAACTGTTGTAACGATCATGTGTTTGTGTAACATTTAATTCAACTGTTGTAACGATCATGTGTTTGTGTAACATTTAATTCAACTGTTGTAACGATCATGAGTTTGTGTTACATTTAATTCAACTGTTGTAACGATCATGTGTTTGTGTTACATTTAATTCAACTGTTGTAACGATCATGTGTTTGTGTTACATTTAATTCAACTGTTGTAACGATCATGTGTTTGTGTTACATTTAATTCAACTGTTGTAACAATCATGTGTTTGTGTAACATTTAATTCAACTGTTGTAACGATCATGTGTTTGTGTAACATTTAATTCAACTGTTGTAACGATCATGTGTTTGTGTAACATTTAATTCAACTGTTGTAACGATCATGTGTTTGTGTAACATTTAATTCAACTGTTGTAGTGATCATGTGTTTGTGTTACATTTAATTCAACTGTTGTAACGATCATGTGTTTGTGTTACATTTAATTCAACTGTTGTAGTGATCATGTGTTTGTGTTACATTTAATTCAACTGTTGTAACGATCATGTGTTTGTGTTACATTTAATTCAACTGTTGTAACGATCATGTGTTTGTGTTACATTTAATTCAACTGTTGTAACAATCATGTGTTTGTGTAACATTTAATTCAACTGTTGTAACGATCATGTGTTTGTGTAACATTTAATTCAACTGTTGTAACGATCATGTGTTTGTGTAACATTTAATTCAACTGTTGTAACGATCATGTGTTTGTGTAACATTTAATTCAACTGTTGTAACGATCATGTGTTTGTGTAACATTTAATTCAACTGTTGTAACGATCATGTGTTTGTGTAACATTTAATTCAACTGTTGTAGTGATCATGAGTGTGTGTAACATTTAATTCAACTGTTGTAGTGATCATGAGTGTGTGTAACATTTAATTCAACTGTTGTAACGATCATGAGTGTGTGTAACATTTAATTCAACTGTTGTAACGATCATGAGTGTGTGTAACATTTAATTCAACTGTTGTAACGATCATGTGTTTGTGTTACATTTAATTCAACTGTTGTAACGATCATGTGTTTGTGTTACATTTAATTCAACTGTTGTAACGATCATGTGTTTGTGTAACATTTAATTCAACTGTTGTAACGATCATGAGTGTGTGTAACATTTAATTCAACTGTTGTAATGATCATGTGTTTGTGTTACATTTAATTCAACTGTTGTAACGATCATGAGTTTGTGTTACATTTAATTCAACTGTTGTAACGATCATGAGTTTGTGTTACATTTAATTCAACTGTTGTAACGATCATGTGTTTGTGTAACATTTAATTCAACTGTTGTAACGATCATGTGTTTGTGTAACATTTAATTCAACTGTTGTAACGATCATGTGTTTGTGTAACATTTAATTCAACTGTTGTAACGATCATGTGTTTGTGTAACATTTAATTCAACTGTTGTAACGATCATGTGTTTGTGTAACATTTAATTCAACTGTTGTAACGATCATGAGTTTGTGTTACATTTAATTCAACTGTTGTAACGATCATGTGTTTGTGTTACATTTAATTCAACTGTTGTAACGATCATGTGTTTGTGTTACATTTAATTCAACTGTTGTAACGATCATGTGTTTGTGTTACATTTAATTCAACTGTTGTAACAATCATGTGTTTGTGTAACATTTAATTCAACTGTTGTAACGATCATGTGTTTGTGTAACATTTAATTCAACTGTTGTAACGATCATGTGTTTGTGTAACATTTAATTCAACTGTTGTAACGATCATGTGTTTGTGTAACATTTAATTCAACTGTTGTAGTGATCATGTGTTTGTGTTACATTTAATTCAACTGTTGTAACGATCATGTGTTTGTGTTACATTTAATTCAACTGTTGTAGTGATCATGTGTTTGTGTTACATTTAATTCAACTGTTGTAACGATCATGTGTTTGTGTTACATTTAATTCAACTGTTGTAACGATCATGTGTTTGTGTTACATTTAATTCAACTGTTGTAACAATCATGTGTTTGTGTAACATTTAATTCAACTGTTGTAACGATCATGTGTTTGTGTAACATTTAATTCAACTGTTGTAACGATCATGTGTTTGTGTAACATTTAATTCAACTGTTGTAACGATCATGTGTTTGTGTAACATTTAATTCAACTGTTGTAACGATCATGTGTTTGTGTAACATTTAATTCAACTGTTGTAACGATCATGTGTTTGTGTAACATTTAATTCAACTGTTGTAGTGATCATGAGTGTGTGTAACATTTAATTCAACTGTTGTAGTGATCATGAGTGTGTGTAACATTTAATTCAACTGTTGTAACGATCATGAGTGTGTGTAACATTTAATTCAACTGTTGTAACGATCATGAGTGTGTGTAACATTTAATTCAACTGTTGTAACGATCATGTGTTTGTGTAACATTTAATTCAACTGTTGTAACGATCATGTGTTTGTGTAACATTTAATTCAACTGTTGTAACGATCATGAGTGTGTGTAACATTTAATTCAACTGTTGTAACGATCATGTGTTTGTGTAACATTTAATTCAACTGTTGTAACGATCATGTGTTTGTGTAACATTTAATTCAACTGTTGTAACGATCATGAGTGTGTGTAACATTTAATTCAACTGTTGTAACGATCATGTGTTTGTGTAACATTTAATTCAACTGTTGTAACGATCATGTGTTTGTGTAACATTTAATTCAACTGTTGTAACGATCATGAGTTTGTGTAACATTTAATTCAACTGTTGTAACGATCATGTGTTTGTGTTACATTTAATTCAACTGTTGTAACGATCATGTGTTTGTGTTACATTTAATTCAACTGTTGTAACGATCATGAGTTTGTGTAACATTTAATTCAACTGTTGTAACGATCATGTGTTTGTGTTACATTTAATTCAACTGTTGTAACGATCATGAGTTTGTGTAACATTTAATTCAACTGTTGTAACGATCATGAGTGTGTGTAACATTTAATTCAACTGTTGTAACGATCATGTGTTTGTGTAACATTTAATTCAACTGTTGTAACGATCATGTGTTTGTGTAACATTTAATTCAACTGTTGTAACGATCATGTGTTTGTGTAACATTTAATTCAACTGTTGTAACGATCATGTGTTTGTGTTACATTTAATTCAACTGTTGTAACGATCATGTGTTTGTGTAACATTTAATTCAACTGTTGTAACGATCATGTGTTTGTGTTACATTTAATTCAACTGTTGTAACGATCATGTGTTTGTGTAACATTTAATTCAACTGTTGTAACGATCATGAGTGTGTGTAACATTTAATTCAACTGTTGTAACGATCATGAGTGTGTGTTACATTTAATTCAACTGTTGTAACGATCATGAGTGTGTGTAACATTTAATTCAACTGTTGTAACGATCATGAGTGTGTGTAACATTTAATTCAACTGTTGTAACGATCATGTGTTTGTGTAACATTTAATTCAACTGTTGTAACGATCATGTGTTTGTGTTACATTTAATTCAACTGTTGTAACGATCATGTGTTTGTGTAACATTTAATTCAACTGTTGTAACGATCATGAGTGTGTGTAACATTTAATTCAACTGTTGTAACGATCATGTGTTTGTGTAACATTTAATTCAACTGTTGTAACGATCATGTGTTTGTGTAACATTTAATTCAACTGTTGTAACGATCATGAGTGTGTGTAACATTTAATTCAACTGTTGTAACGATCATGTGTTTGTGTTACATTTAATTCAACTGTTGTAACGATCATGTGTTTGTGTAACATTTAATTCAACTGTTGTAACGATCATGAGTGTGTGTTACATTTAATTCAACTGTTGTAACGATCATGAGTGTGTGTAACATTTAATTCAACTGTTGTAACGATCATGAGTTTGTGTAACATTTAATTCAACTGTTGTAACGATCATGAGTGTGTGTAACATTTAATTCAACTGTTGTAACGATCATGTGTTTGTGTAACATTTAATTCAACTGTTGTAACGATCATGTGTTTGTGTAACATTTAATTCAACTGTTGTAACGATCATGTGTTTGTGTTACATTTAATTCAACTGTTGTAACGATCATGTGTTTGTGTAACATTTAATTCAACTGTTGTAACGATCATGTGTTTGTGTAACATTTAATTCAACTGTTGTAACGATCATGTGTTTGTGTAACATTTAATTCAACTGTTGTAACGATCATGTGTTTGTGTAACATTTAATTCAACTGTTGTAACGATCATGTGTTTGTGTAACATTTAATTCAACTGTTGTAACGATCATGTGTTTGTGTAACATTTAATTCAACTGTTGTAACGATCATGAGTGTGTGTAACATTTAATTCAACTGTTGTAACGATCATGTGTTTGTGTAACATTTAATTCAACTGTTGTAACGATCATGAGTGTGTGTAACATTTAATTCAACTGTTGTAACGATCATGTGTTTGTGTAACATTTAATTCAACTGTTGTAACGATCATGAGTGTGTGTAACATTTAATTCAACTGTTGTAACGATCATGTGTTTGTGTTACATTTAATTCAACTGTTGTAATGATCATGTGTTTGTGTAACATTTAATTCAACTGTTGTAACGATCATGTGTTTGTGTAACATTTAATTCAACTGTTGTAATGATCATGTGTTTGTGTAACATTTAATTCAACTGTTGTAACGATAATGTGTTTGTGTAACATTTAATTCAACTGTTGTAACGATCATGTGTTTGTGTAACATTTAATTCAACTGTTGTAACGATCATGTGTTTGTGTAACATTTAATTCAACTGTTGTAACGATCATGAGTGTGTGTTACATTTAATTCAACTGTTGTAACGATCATGAGTGTGTGTAACATTTAATTCAACTGTTGTAACGATCATGAGTGTGTGTAACATTTAATTCAACTGTTGTAACGATCATGTGTTTGTGTTACATTTAATTCAACTGTTGTAACGATCATGTGTTTGTGTAACATTTAATTCAACTGTTGTAACGATCATGTGTTTGTGTAACATTTAATTCAACTGTTGTAACGATCATGTGTTTGTGTAACATTTAATTCAACTGTTGTAACGATCATGAGTGTGTGTAACATTTAATTCAACTGTTGTAACGATCATGAGTTTGTGTTACATTTAATTCAACTGTTGTAACGATCATGTGTTTGTGTAACATTTAATTCAACTGTTGTAACGATCATGTGTTTGTGTTACATTTAATTCAACTGTTGTAGTGATCATGAGTGTGTGTAACATTTAATTCAACTGTTGTAACGATCATGTGTTTGTGTAACATTTAATTCAACTGTTGTAACGATCATGTGTTTGTGTTACATTTAATTCAACTGTTGTAACGATCATGTGTTTGTGTAACATTTAATTCAACTGTTGTAACGATCATGTGTTTGTGTTACATTTAATTCAACTGTTGTAACGATCATGTGTTTGTGTAACATTTAATTCAACTGTTGTAACGATCATGAGTTTGTGTTACATTTAATTCAACTGTTGTAACGATCATGTGTTTGTGTTACATTTAATTCAACTGTTGTAACGATCATGTGTTTGTGTAACATTTAATTCAACTGTTGTAACGATCATGTGTTTGTGTAACATTTAATTCAACTGTTGTAACGATCATGTGTTTGTGTAACATTTAATTCAACTGTTGTAACGATCATGTGTTTGTGTAACATTTAATTAAACTGTTGTAACGATCATGTGTTTGTGTAACATTTAATTCAACTGTTGTAACGATCATGTGTTTGTGTAACATTTAATTCAACTGTTGTAACGATAATGTGTTTGTGTAACATTTAATTCAACTGTTGTAACGATCATGTGTTTGTGTAACATTTAATTCAACTGTTGTAACGATCATGTGTTTGTGTAACATTTAATTCAACTGTTGTAACGATCATGAGTTTGTGTAACATTTAATTCAACTGTTGTAACGATCATGTGTTTGTGTTACATTTAATTCAACTGTTGTAACGATCATGAGTGTGTGTTACATTTAATTCAACTGTTGTAACGATCATGAGTGTGTGTAACATTTAATTCAACTGTTGTAACGATCATGAGTGTGTGTAACATTTAATTCAACTGTTGTAACGATCATGTGTTTGTGTTACATTTAATTCAACTGTTGTAACGATCATGTGTTTGTGTAACATTTAATTCAACTGTTGTAACGATCATGTGTTTGTGTAACATTTAATTCAACTGTTGTAACGATCATGTGTTTGTGTAACATTTAATTCAACTGTTGTAACGATCATGAGTGTGTGTAACATTTAATTCAACTGTTGTAACGATCATGAGTTTGTGTTACATTTAATTCAACTGTTGTAACGATCATGTGTTTGTGTAACATTTAATTCAACTGTTGTAACGATCATGTGTTTGTGTTACATTTAATTCAACTGTTGTAGTGATCATGAGTGTGTGTAACATTTAATTCAACTGTTGTAACGATCATGTGTTTGTGTAACATTTAATTCAACTGTTGTAACGATCATGTGTTTGTGTTACATTTAATTCAACTGTTGTAACGATCATGTGTTTGTGTAACATTTAATTCAACTGTTGTAACGATCATGTGTTTGTGTTACATTTAATTCAACTGTTGTAACGATCATGTGTTTGTGTAACATTTAATTCAACTGTTGTAACGATCATGAGTTTGTGTTACATTTAATTCAACTGTTGTAACGATCATGAGTTTGTGTAACATTTAATTCAACTGTTGTAACGATCATGTGTTTGTGTAACATTTAATTCAACTGTTGTAACGATCATGAGTTTGTGTAACATTTAATTCAACTGTTGTAATGATCATGAGTTTGTGTTACATTTAATTCAACTGTTGTAACGATCATGTGTTTGTGTAACATTTAATTCAACTGTTGTAACGATCATGTGTTTGTGTAACATTTAATTCAACTGTTGTAACGATCATGTGTTTGTGTTACATTTAATTCAACTGTTGTAACGATCATGTGTTTGTGTAACATTTAATTCAACTGTTGTAACGATCATGAGTTTGTGTAACATTTAATTCAACTGTTGTAACGATCATGTGTTTGTGTAACATTTAATTCAACTGTTGTAACGATCATGTGTTTGTGTAACATTTAATTCAACTGTTGTAACGATCATGTGTTTGTGTAACATTTAATTCAACTGTTGTAACGATCATGTGTTTGTGTAACATTTAATTCAACTGTTGTAACGATCATGTGTTTGTGTAACATTTAATTCAACTGTTGTAACGATCATGTGTTTGTGTAACATTTAATTCAACTGTTGTAACGATCATGTGTTTGTGTAACATTTAATTCAACTGTTGTAACGATCATGTGTTTGTGTTACATTTAATTCAACTGTTGTAACGATCATGTGTTTGTGTAACATTTAATTCAACTGTTGTAACGATCATGTGTTTGTGTTACATTTAATTCAACTGTTGTAACGATCATGTGTTTGTGTAACATTTAATTCAACTGTTGTAATGATCATGTGTTTGTGTAACATTTAATTCAACTGTTGTAACGGTCATGTGTTTGTGTTACATTTAATTCAACTGTTGTAACGATCATGAGTTTGTGTAACATTTAATTCAACTGTTGTAACGATCATGTGTTTGTGTAACATTTAATTCAACTGTTGTAACGATCATGTGTTTGTGTAACATTTAATTCAACTGTTGTAACGATCATGTGTTTGTGTAACATTTAATTCAACTGTTGTAACGATCATGTGTTTGTGTAACATTTAATTCAACTGTTGTAACGATCATGTGTTTGTGTAACATTTAATTCAACTGTTGTAACGATCATGTGTTTGTGTAACATTTAATTCAACTGTTGTAACGATCATGTGTTTGTGTAACATTTAATTCAACTGTTGTAACGATCATGTGTTTGTGTAACATTTAATTCAACTGTTGTAACGATCATGTGTTTGTGTAACATTTAATTCAACTGTTGTAACGATCATGTGTTTGTGTAACATTTAATTCAACTGTTGTAACGATCATGTGTTTGTGTAACATTTAATTCAACTGTTGTAACGATCATGTGTTTGTGTAACATTTAATTCAACTGTTGTAACGATCATGTGTTTGTGTTACATTTAATTCAACTGTTGTAGTGATCATGAGTTTGTGTAACATTTAATTCAACTGTTGTAACGATTATGTGTTTGTGTAACATTTAATTCAACTGTTGTAACGATCATGAGTTTGTGTAACATTTAATTCAACTGTTGTAACGATCATGTGTTTGTTTAAAACAGCTGTTATGATGCGTGACCTCTGACCTTTAGTCAAAGCCAAACCATTTGAATCCTCTGATATTTGCCGGTTGATCTTCACTAACTCATGATGTTGGAACGACAGGAAGTTTGACGAGCGACTCCTTCTTCTCGTCACCTTGGATCAGACCTGATCCAACAAACTCCCACAATCCTCTGCTGCTCTCAGCGAGCGTGACGCTGCAGTGATGGACGACACACTCTGGCGCGGATCGGTGGGAACTCTTCTGGTTCCAGTTATGGAAGCTAAGCTGAGACAGAGACGTCAGGACTAAAGCTTGGCTTCAGGCAGCAAACGAGCAGCAAAGTGATGTTTCCAGGATGTGAGCCTCTGAGTGGCGACAGATAAGAAGGTTTAGAGAAGATCCTGCTTTAATGAAGAAACTCTGGGATCCTCGGAACATCATGGATCTGAGCGTCTGGATCTGGTCCATGATGTTCCTGCAGATTCATCAGCGTCCAGAGAAATGTTGACAGGGATTTGTTTTCACTTCACGATCCGTGTTCGGTTCATTATGAAGATCAACGGAAGCAACACAACGAATGTGTTGTTTGGTTCAGTGAGCTCATGATTACGGTGTAAAGTCTTCACCAGTCTTGAAGCAGCTCCGGTGTGAGCTAATGTAGCCGCGGCTAATTCAATTAGCTTCAGTTATATTTGCTCAGTATCAACTATGAATACAGAGCAGCTCTGAATGATGTGTTTCCACCGTGACTCACCTGCACAGGTCACTGCACAGGTGTGTAGCATGTTCGAGTCTGATAGTCACCAGAATGAACACATTTAGCTGTGAGGTCAGAGGTCACCACACGAGCTTAATCGTCCGTCTAAATGTTTCATGTCCTGCTAAAACCACGATGTATTGACTATGTCAGCAGGTTGTGTGTTCAAGACTCATTAAATCACACACGTCAGCAGGTTGTGTGTTCAAGACTCATTAAACCACACACGTCAGCAGGTTGTGTGTTCAAGACTCATTAAATCACACACGTCAGCAGGTTGTGTGTTCAAGACTCACACACACGTCAGCAGGTTGTGTGTTCAAGACTCAATAAACCACACACGTCAGCAGGTTGTGTGTTCAAGACTCATTAAACCACACACGTCAGCAGGTTGTGTGTTCAAGACTCATTAAATCACACACGTCAGCAGGTTGTGTGTTCAAGACTCATTAAATCACACACGTCAGCAGGTTGTGTGTTCAAGACTCATTAAACCACACACGTCAGCAGGTTGTGTGTTCAAGACTCATTAAATCACACACGTCAGCAGGTTGTGTGTTCAAGACTCATTAAACCACACACGTCAGCAGGTTGTGTGTTCAAGACTCATTAAATCACACACGTCAGCATGTTGTGTGTTCAAGACTCATTAAACCACACACGTCAGCAGGTTGTGTGTTCAAGACTCATTAAACCACACACGTCAGCAGGTTGTGTGTTCAAGACTCATTAAACCACACACGTCAGCAGGTTGTGTGTTCAAGACTCATTAAACCACACGAGTCAGCAGGTTGTGTGTTCAAGACTCACACACACGTCAGCAGGTTGTGTGTTCAAGACTCATTAAACCACACACGTCAGCAGGTTGTGTGTTCAAGACTCATTAAATCACACACGTCAGCAGGTTGTGTGTTCAAGACTCATTAAATCACACACGTCAGCAGGTTGTGTGTTCAAGACTCATTAAACCACACACGTCAGCAGGTTGTGTGTTCAAGACTCATTAAATCACACACGTCAGCAGGTTGTGTGTTCAAGACTCACACAAACGTCAGCAGGTTGTGTGTTCAAGACTCATTAAACCACACACGTCAGCAGGTTGTGTGTTCAAGACTCATTAAATCACACACGTCAGCAGGTTGTGTGTTCAAGACTCATTAAATCACACACGTCAGCAGGTTGTGTGTTCAAGACTCATTAAAACCACACACGTCAGCAGGTTGTGTGTTCAAGACTCATTAAACCACACACGTCAGCAGGTTGTGTGTTCAAGACTCATTAAATCACACACGTCAGCAGGTTGTGTGTTCAAGACTCATTAAATCACACACGTCAGCAGGTTGTGTGTTCAAGACTCATTAAACCACACACGTCAGCAGGTTGTGTGTTCAAGACTCATTAAACCACACACGTCAGCAGGTTGTGTGTTCAAGACTCATTAAATCACACACGTCAGCAGGTTGTGTGTTCAAGACTCATTAAATCACACACGTCAGCAGGTTGTGTGTTCAAGACTCATTAAATCACACACGTCAGCAGGTTGTGTGTTCAAGACTCATTAAATCACACACGTCAGCAGGTTGTGTGTTCAAGACTCATTAAATCACACACGTCAGCAGGTTGTGTGTTCAAGACTCATTAAATCACACACATCAGCAGGTTGTGTGTTCAAGACTCATTAAATCACACACGTCAGCAGGTTGTGTGTTCAAGACTCATTAAACCACACACGTCAGCAGGTTGTGTGTTCAAGACTCATTAAATCACACACGTCAGCAGGTTGTGTGTTCAAGACTCACACACACGTCAGCAGGTTGTGTGTTCAAGACTCACACACACGTCAGCAGGTTGTGTGTTCAAGACTCATTAAATCACACACGTCAGCAGGTTGTGTGTTCAAGACTCATTAAATCACACACGTCAGCAGGTTGTGTGTTCAAGACTCATTAAATCACACACGTCAGCAGGTTGTGTGTTCAAGACTCATTAAACCACACACGTCAGCAGGTTGTGTGTCCAAGACTCATTAAATCACACACGTCAGCAGGTTGTGTGTTCAAGACTCATTAAATCACACACGTCAGCAGGTTGTGTGTTCAAGACTCATTAAACCACACACGTCAGCAGGTTGTGTGTTCAAGACTCATTAAACCACACACGTCAGCAGGTTGTGTGTTCAAGACTCACACACACGTCAGCAGGTTGTGTGTTCAAGACTCATTAAACCACACACGTCAGCAGGTTGTGTGTTCAAGACTCACACACACGTCAGCAGGTTGTGTGTTCAAGACTCACACACACGTCAGCAGGTTGTGTGTTCAAGACTCATTAAATCACACACGTCAGCAGGTTGTGTGTTCAAGACTCATTAAATCACACACGTCAGCAGGTTGTGTGTTCAAGACTCATTAAACCACACACGTCAGCAGGTTGTGTGTCCAAGACTCATTAAATCACACACGTCAGCAGGTTGTGTGTTCAAGACTCATTAAACCACACACGTCAGCAGGTTGTGTGTCCAAGACTCATTAAACCACACACGTCAGCAGGTTGTGTGTTCAAGACTCATTAAATCACACACGTCAGCAGGTTGTGTGTTCAAGACTCATTAAATCACACACGTCAGCAGGTTGTGTGTTCAAGACTCATTAAATCACGCACGTCAGCAGGTTGTGTGTTCAAGACTCATTAAATCACACACGTCAGCAGGTTGTGTGTTCAAGACTCATTAAACCACACACGTCAGCAGGTTGTGTGTTCAAGACTCATTAAATCACACACGTCAGCAGGTTGTGTGTTCAAGACTCATTAAATCACACACGTCAGCAGGTTGTGTGTTCAAGACTCATTAAATCACACACGTCAGCAGGTTGTGTGTTCAAGACTCATTAAATCACACACGTCAGCAGGTTGTGTGTTCAAGACTCATTAAATCACACACGTCAGCAGGTTGTGTGTTCAAGACTCATTAAACCACACACGTCAGCAGGTTGTGTGTTCAAGACTCATTAAATCACACACGTCAGCAGGTTGTGTGTTCAAGACTCATTAAATCACACACGTCAGCAGGTTGTGTGTTCAAGACTCATTAAATCACACACGTCAGCAGGTTGTGTGTTCAAGACTCATTAAACCACACACGTCAGCAGGTTGTGTGTTCAAGACTCATTAAACCACACACGTCAGCAGGTTGTGTGTTCAAGACTCATTAAACCACACACGTCAGCAGGTTGTGTGTTCAAGACTCACACACACGTCAGCAGGTTGTGTGTTCAAGACTCATTAAACCACACACGTCAGCAGGTTGTGTGTTCAAGACTCATTAAATCACACACGTCAGCAGGTTGTGTGTTCAAGACTCACACACACGTCAGCAGGTTGTGTGTTCAAGACTCATTAAATCACACACGTCAGCAGGTTGTGTGTTCAAGACTCACACACACATCAGCAGGTTGTGTGTTCAAGACTCATTAAATCACACACATCAGCAGGTTGTGTGTTCAAGACTCATTAAACCACACACGTCAGCAGGTTGTGTGTTCAAGACTCATTAAATCACACACGTCAGCAGGTTGTGTGTTCAAGACTCATTAAATCACACACGTCAGCAGGTTGTGTGTTCAAGACTCATTAAATCACACACGTCAGCAGGTTGTGTGTTCAAGACTCATTAAATCACACACGTCAGCAGGTTGTGTGTTCAAGACTCATTAAACCACACACGTCAGCAGGTTGTGTGTCCAAGACTCATTAAATCACACACGTCAGCAGGTTGTGTGTTCAAGACTCATTAAATCACACACGTCAGCAGGTTGTGTGTTCAAGACTCATTAAACCACACACGTCAGCAGGTTGTGTGTTCAAGACTCATTAAACCACACACGTCAGCAGGTTGTGTGTTCAAGACTCACACACACGTCAGCAGGTTGTGTGTTCAAGACTCATTAAACCACACACGTCAGCAGGTTGTGTGTTCAAGACTCATTAAACCACACACGTCAGCAGGTTGTGTGTTCAAGACTCACACACACGTCAGCAGGTTGTGTGTTCAAGACTCACACACACGTCAGCAGGTTGTGTGTTCAAGACTCATTAAACCACACACGTCAGCAGGTTGTGTGTTCAAGACTCATTAAATCACACACGTCAGCAGGTTGTGTGTTCAAGACTCATTAAATCACACACGTCAGCAGGTTGTGTGTTCAAGACTCATTAAACCACACACGTCAGCAGGTTGTGTGTTCAAGACTCATTAAACCACACACGTCAGCAGGTTGTGTGTTCAAGACTCATTAAATCACACACGTCAGCAGGTTGTGTGTTCAAGACTCATTAAATCACACACGTCAGCAGGTTGTGTGTTCAAGACTCATTAAATCACACACGTCAGCAGGTTGTGTGTTCAAGACTCATTAAACCACACACGTCAGCAGGTTGTGTGTTCAAGACTCATTAAATCACACACGTCAGCAGGTTGTGTGTTCAAGACTCATTAAATCACACACGTCAGCAGGTTGTGTGTTCAAGACTCATTAAATCACACACGTCAGCAGGTTGTGTGTTCAAGACTCATTAAACCACACACGTCAGCAGGTTGTGTGTTCAAGACTCATTAAACCACACACGTCAGCAGGTTGTGTGTTCAAGACTCACACACACGTCAGCAGGTTGTGTGTTCAAGACTCATTAAACCACACACGTCAGCAGGTTGTGTGTTCAAGACTCATTAAATCACACACGTTAGCAGGTTGTGTGTTCAAGACTCACACACACGTCAGCAGGTTGTGTGTTCAAGACTCATTAAATCACACACGTCAGCAGGTTGTGTGTTCAAGACTCACACAAACATCAGCAGGTTGTGTGTTCAAGACTCATTAAATCACACACATCAGCAGGTTGTGTGTTCAAGACTCATTAAACCACACACGTCAGCAGGTTGTGTGTTCAAGACTCATTAAATCACACACGTCAGCAGGTTGTGTGTTCAAGACTCATTAAATCACACACGTCAGCAGGTTGTGTGTTCAAGACTCATTAAATCACACACGTCAGCAGGTTGTGTGTTCAAGACTCATTAAATCACACACGTCAGCATGTGTATTTATGTGTATATATGTGTATTTATGTGTATATATGTGTATATATGTGTATTTTTTTGTATATATGTGTATATATGTGTATTTATGTGTATATATGTGTATTTATGTGTATATATGTGTATTTATTTGTATATATGTGTATATATGTGTATTTATTTGTATATATGTGTATATATGTGTATTTATGTGTATTTATGTGTATATATGTGTATTTATGTGTATATATGTGTATATATGTGTATTTATGTGTATATATGTGTATTTATGTGTATTTATTTGTATATATGTGTATATATGTGTATTTATGTGTATATATGTGTATTTATTTGTATATATGTGTATATATGTGTATTTATTTGTATATATGTGTATATATGTGTATTTATGTGTATTTATGTGTATATATGTGTATTTTTTGTGTATATATGTGTATTTATGTGTATTTATTTGTATATATGTGTATATATGTGTATTTATGTGTATATATGTGTATTTATGTTTATATATGTGTATTTATGTGTATATATGTGTATTTATGTGTATATATGTGTATTTATGTGTATATATGTGTATTTATTTGTATATATGTGTATATATGTGTATTTATTTGTATATATGTGTATATATGTGTATTTATGTGTATTTATGTGTATATATGTGTATTTATTTGTATATATGTGTATATATGTGTATTTATTTGTATATATGTGTATATATGTGTATTTATGTGTATATATGTGTATTTATGTTTATATATGTGTATTTATGTGTATTTATGTGAATATATGTGTATTTATGTGTATATATGTGTATTTATGTGTATATATGTGTATTTATGTGTATATATGTGTACTTATGTGTATTTATGTGTATATATGTGTATTTATGTGTATATATGTGTATGTATGTGTATATATGTGTATTTATGTGTATTTATGTGTATATATGTGTATTTATGTGTATATATGTGTATTTATGTGTATTTATGTGTATATATGTGTATTTATGTGTATATATGTGTATTTATGTGTATTTATGTGTATATATGTGTATTTATGTGTATATATGTGTATTTATGTGTATATATGTGTATTTATGTGTATATATGTGTATTTATTTGTATATATGTGTATTTATGTGTATATATGTGTATTTATGTGTATATATGTGTATTTATGTGTATATATGTGTATTTATGTGTATATATGTGTATTTATGTGTATTTATGTGTATATATGTGTATTTATGTGTATATATGTGTATTTATGTGTATTTATGTGTATATATGTGTATTTATGTGTATATATGTGTATTTATGTGTACATGTCCATCATGATCGAGCAGAAATGATTCCTGTATTGATCGACGTGTAAGTAAGTAAGTAATATTTATTTCTATAGCGAGGTCTTCTGGAAGTGTCTCTGGACATGTGACCTCACGACTCACCCGACTCCTGCTCCCTCCAGGTTCCTTCCAAGGTCACGGTTCAGCCGGTGCTGTCGGGGGGGCAGGTCAAGGGTCGAGGCGGGGGGGAGGAGCTCAGCGGCACCGGAGCCGGAGTACAATCCTGAGAGAATCACAACATCTTTCATCCAATCAGGAGGTTTAAGAGTCACATGACCAGAGATCCAGTCACATGACCGGAGATCCAGTCACATGACCGGAGATCCAGTCACATGACCAGAGATCCAGTCACATGACCGGAGATCCAGTCACATGACCGGAGATCCAGTCACATGACCAGAGATCTAGTCACATGACCTGAGATCCAGTCACATGACCAGAGATCCAGTCACATGACCAGAGATCCAGTCACATGACCAGAGATCCAGTCACATGACCTGAGATCCAGTCACATGACCAGAGATCCAGTCACATGACCAGAGATCCAGTCACATGACCTGAGATCCAGTCAATTGACCAGAGATCCAGTCACATGACCAGAGATCCAGTCACATGACAGAGATCCAGTCACATGACCAGTAGAGGTGGCTGGTGACAAATATTCTAGATTTCTGCTATAAAAGAAAAGATAGATTTCTACAATAAAAGAAAAGATAGATTCCTGTGATAAAAAAAAGATAGATTTCTTCGATAAAAGAAAATATAGATTTCTACTATAAAAGAAAAGATAGATTTCTACAATAAAAGAAAAGATATATTTCTACAATAAAAGAAAAGATAGATTTCTACTATAAAAGAAAATATAGATTTCTGTGATAAAAGAAAAGATAAATTTCTACTATAAAAGAAAATATAGATTTCTGTGATAAAAGAAAATAGATTTCTGTGATAAAAGAAAAAGTAGATTTCTTCAATAAAAGAAAAGATAGATTTCTGCGATAAAAGAAAAGATAGATTTCTACTATAAAAGAAAAGATAGATTTCTACTATAAAAGAAAATATAGATTTCTGTGATAAAAGAAAAGATAGATTTCTTCGATAAAAGAAAAGATAGATTTCTTCTATTAAAGAAAAGATAGATTTCTGCGATAAAAGAAAAGATAGATTTCTACTATAAAAGAAAAGATAGATTTCTACTATAAAAGAAAAGATAGATTTCTGTGATAAAAGAAAAGATAGATTTCTGCGATAAAAGAAAAGATAGATTTCTACTATAAAAGAAAATAGATTTCTGTGATAAAAGAAAAAATAGATTTCTTCAATAAAAGAAAAGATAGATTTCTGCGATAAAAGAAAAGATAGATTTCTACTATAAAAGACAAGATAGATTTCTGCGATAAAAGAAAAGGTAGATTTCTTCGATAAAAGAAAAGATAGATTTCTACTATAAAAGAAAAGATAGATTTCTACTATAAAAGAAAAGATAGATTTATACTATAAAAGAAAAGATAGATTTCTACCATAAAAGAAAAGATAGATTTCTACTATAAAAGAAATGATAGATTTCTTCGATAAAAGAAAATATAGATTTCTACTATAAAAGAAAAGATAGATTTCTACTATAAAAGAAAAGATATATTTCTTCGATAAAAGACAAGATAGATTTCTACTATAAAAGAAAATATAGATTTCTACTATAAAAGAAAATATAGAGTTCTGCGATAAAAGAAAAGATAGATTTCTTCGATAAAAGACAAGATAGATTTCTGCAATAAAAGAAAAGGTAGATTTCTACTATAAAAGAAAAGATAGATTTCTTCGATAAAAGAAAAGATAGATTTCTGCTATAAAAGAAAAGATAGATTTCTGTGATAAAAGAAAAGATAGATTTCTACTATAAAAGAAAAGATAGATTTCTGCTATAAAAGAAAAGATAGATTTCTGCTATAAAAGAAAAGATAGATTTCTGTGATAAAAGAAAAGATAGATTTCTACTATAAAAGAAAAGATAGATTTCTGCTATAAAAGAAAAGATAGATTTCTGCTATAAAAGAAAAGATAGATTTCTACTATAAAAGAAAAGATAGATTTTTGTGATAAAAGAAAAGATAGATTTCTACTATAAAAGAAAAGATAGATTTTTGTGATAAAAGAAAAGATAGATTTCTACTATAAAAGAAAAGATAGATTTCTGTGATAAAAGAAAAGAGAGATTTCTGCAATAAAAGAAAAGAGAGATTTATTCTATAAAAGAAAAGATAGATTTCTTCGATAAAAGAAAAGATAGATTTCTTCGATAAAAGAAAAGATAGATTTCTTCGATAAAAGAAAAGATAGATTTCTACTATAAAAGAAAAGATAGATTTCTACTATAAAAGAAAATATAGATTTCTACTATAAAAGAAAAGTTAGATTTATACTATAAAAGAAAAGATAGATTTCTACCATAAAAGAAAAGATAGATTTCTACTATAAAAGAAATGATAGATTTCTACTATGAAAGAAAAGATAGATTTCTACTATAAAAGAAAAGATATATTTCTTCGATAAAAGACAAGATAGATTTCTACTATAAAAGAAAATATAGATTTCTACTATAAAAGAAAATATAGAGTTCTGCGATAAAAGAAAAGATAGATTTCTACTATAAAAGACAAGATAGATTTCTGCGATAAAAGAAAAGGTAGATTTCTACTATAAAAGAAAAGATAGATTTCTACTATAAAAGACAAGATAGATTTCTACTATAAAATAAAATATAGATTTCTGCGATAAAAGAAAAGATAGATTTCTTCGATAAAAGAAAATATAGATTTCTACTATAAAAGAAAAGATAGATTTCTACTTTAAAAGAAAATATAGATTTCTATGATTAAAGAAAAGATAGATTTCTTCAATAAAAGAAAAGATAGATTTCTGCGATAAAAGAAAAGATAGATTTCTACTATAAAAGAAAACATAGATTTCTTCTATAAAAGAAAAGATAGATTTCTAATATAAAAGACAAGATAGATTTCTACTTTAAAAGAAAGGATAGATTTCTACTATAAAAGAAAGGATAGATTTCTACTATAAAAGAAAAGATAGATTTCTACTATAAAAGAAAATATAGATTTCTACTATAAAAGAAAATATAGATTTCTGTGATAAAAGAAAAGATAGATTTCTACTATAAAAGAAAATATAGATTTCTGTGATAAAAGAAAAGATAGATTTCTACTATAAAAGAAAATATAGATTTCTGTGATAAAAGAAAAGATAGATTTCTTCGATAAAAGACAAGATAGATTTCTGCGATAAAAGAAAAGGTAGATTTCAACTATAAAAGAAAAGATAGATTTTTTCGATAAAAGAAAAAATAGATTTCTTCAATAAAAGAAAAGATAGATTTCTGCGATAAAAGAAAAGATAGATTTCTACTATAAAACACAAGATAGATTTCTGCGATAAAAGAAAAGGTAGATTTCTACTATAAAAGAAAAGATAGATTTCTACTATAAAAGAAAAGATAGATTTCTTCGATAAAAGAAAATATAGATTTCTACTATAAAAGAAAAGATAGATTTCTTCGATAAAAGACAAGATAGATTTCTACTATAAAATAAAAGATAGATTTCTTCGATAAAAGAAAAGATAGATTTCTGCGATAAAAGAAAATATAGATTTCTGTGATAAAAGAAAAGATAGATTTCTACTATAAAAGAAAATATAGATTTCTGTGATAAAAGAAAAGATAGATTTCTGCGATAAAAGAAAAGATAGATTTCTACTATAAAAAAAATATAGATTTCTGTGATTAAAGAAAAGATAGAATTCTTCAATAAAAGAAAAGATAGATTTCTGCGATAAAAGAAAAGATAGATTTCTACTATAAAAGAAAACATAGATTTCTTCGATAAAAGAAAATATAGATTTCTACTATAAAAGACAAGATAGATTTCTACTATAAAAGAAAAGATAGATTTCTACTATAAAAGAAAAGATAGATTTCTTCGATAAAAGAAAAGATAGATTTCTAATATAAAAGACAAGATAGATTTCTACTATAAAAGAAAATATAGATTTCTGCGATAAAAGAAAATATAGATTTCTACTATAAAAGAAAAGACAGATTTCTTCGATAAAAGAAAATATAGATTTATGCGATAAAAGAAAATATAGATTTCTTCGATAAAAGAAAAGATAGATTTCTACTATAAAACAAAAAATAGATTTCTTCGATAAAAGAAAATATAGATTTCTACTATAAAACAAAAGATAGATTTCTTCGATAAAAGAAAAGATAGATTTCTACTATAAAAGAAAAGATAGATTTCTGCGATAAAAGAAAATATTGATTTCTGCGATAAAAGAAAATATAGATTTTTTCGATAAAAGAAAAGATAGATTTCTTCGATAAAAGAAAATATAGATTTCTACGATAAAAGAAAATATAGATTTCTACTATAAAAGAAAATATAGATTTTTGTGATAAAAGAAAATATAGATTTCTGTGATAAAAGAAAACATAGATTTCTTCGATAAAAGAAAATATAGATTTCTGCGATAAAAGAAAATATAGATTTCTACGATAAAAGAAAAGATAGATTTCTGTGATAAAAGAAAATATAGATTTCTACGATAAAAGAAAAGATAGATTTCTTCGATAAAAGAAAATATAGATTTCTGTGATAAAAGAAAAGATAGATTTCTTCGATAAAAGAAAAGATAGATTTCTGCGATAAAAGAAAATATAGATTTCTTCGATAAAAGAAAATATAGATTTTTGTGATAAAAGAAAATATAGATTTCTGTGATAAAAGAAAATATAGATTTCTTCGATAAAAGAAAATATAGATTTCTACGATAAAAGAAAATATAGATTTCTGTGATAAAAGAAAATATAGATTTCTGTGATAAAAGAAAATATAGATTTCTACTATAAAAGAAAAGATAGATTTCTACTATAAAAGAAAATATAGATTTCTACTATAAAAGAAAAGATAGATTTCTTCGATAAAAGCAAAGATAGATTTCTAATATAAAAGACAAGATAGATTTCTACTATAAAAGAAAAGATATATTTCTGCGATAAAAGAAAATATAGATTTCTACTATAAAAGAAAAGACAGATTTCTTCGATAAAAGAAAATATAGATTTATGCGATAAAAGAAAATATAGATTTCTTCGATAAAAGAAAATATAGATTTCTACTATAAAACAAAAGATAGATTTCTTCGATAAAAGAAAAGATAGATTTGTACTATAAAAGAAAAGATAGATTTCTGCGATAAAAGAAAATATAGATTTCTACTATAAAACAAAAGATAGATTTCTTCGATAAAAGAAAAGATAGATTTGTACTATAAAAGAAAAGATAGATTTCTGCGATAAAAGAAAATATAGATTTCTGCGATAAAAGAAAATATAGATTTTTTCGATAAAAGAAAAGATAGATTACTGTGATAAAAGAAAATATAGATTTCTGCGATAAAAGAAAATATAGATTTCTACGATAAAAGAAAAGATAGATTTCTGTGATAAAAGAAAATATAGATTTCTACGATAAAAGAAAAGATAGATTTCTTCGATAAAAGAAAATATAGATTTCTGTGATAAAAGAAAAGATAGATTTCTTCGATAAAAGAAAATATAGATTTCTACGATAAAAGAAAATATAGATTTCTACTATAAAAGAAAATATAGATTTTTGTGATAAAAGAAATATAGATTTCTGTGATAAAAGAAAATATAGATTTCTGTGATAAAAGAAAATATAGATTTCTGTGATAAAAGAAAACATAGATTTCTTCGATAAAAGAAAATATAGATTTCTGCGATAAAAGAAAATATAGATTTCTGTGATAAAAGAAAAGATAGATTTCTTCGATAAAAGAAAATATAGATTTCTACTATAAAAGAAAAGACAGATTTCTTCGATAAAAGAAAATATAGATTTATGCGATAAAAGAAAATATAGATTTCTGTGATAAAAGAAAAGATAGATTTCTTCGATAAAAGAAAAGATAGATTTCTGCGATAAAAGAAAATATAGATTTCTTCGATAAAAGAATATATAGATTTTTGTGATAAAAGAAAATATAGATTTCTGTGATAAAAGAAAAGATAGATTTCTGTGATAAAAGAAAATATAGATTTCTGTGATAAAAGAAAATATAGATTTCTGTGATAAAAGAAAATATAGATTTCTGTGATAAAAGAAAATATAGATTTCTGTGATAAAAGAAAATATAGATTTCTGTGATAAAAGAAAATATAGATTTCTGTGATAAAAGAAAATATAGATTTCTACGATAAAAGAAAATATAGATTTCTGTGATAAAAGAAAAGATAGATTTCTGTGATAAAAGAAAATATAGATTTCTGTGATAAAAGAAAAGATAGATTTCTTCGATAAAAGAAAATATAGATTTCTGTGATAAAAGAAAATATAGATTTCTGTGATAAAAGAAAAGATAGATTTTTGTGATAAAAGAAATATAGATTTCTGTGATAAAAGAAAACATAGATTTCTTCGATAAAAGAAAATATAGATTCTGTGATAAAAGAAAATATAGATTTCTACGATAAAAGAAAAGATAGATTTCTTCGATAAAAGAAAATATAGATTTCTGTGATAAAAGAAAAGATAGATTTCTTCGATAAAAGAAAAGATAGATTTCTGCGATAAAAGAAAATATAGATTTCTTCGATAAAAGAATATATAGATTTTTGTGATAAAAGAAAATATAGATTTCTGTGATAAAAGAAAAGATAGATTTCTTCGATAAAAGAAAATATAGATTTCTACGATAAAAGAAAATATAGATTTCTGTGATAAAAGAAAATATAGATTTCTGTGATAAAAGAAAATATAGATTTCTGTGATAAAAGAAAATATAGATTTCTACGATAAAAGAAAATATAGATTTCTACGATAAAAGAAAATATAGATTTCTGTGATAAAAGAAAATATAGATTTCTGTGATAAAAGAAAAGATAGATTTCTTCGATAAAAGAAAATATAGATTTCTGTGATAAAAGAAAATATAGATTTCTTTGATAAAAGAAAATATAGATTTCTTCGATAAAAGAAAATATAGATTTCTGTGATAAAAGAAAATATAGATTTCTGTGATAAAAGAAAAGATAGATTTCTTCGATAAAAGAAAATATAGATTTCTGTGATAAAAGAAAATATAGATTTCTTTGATAAAAGAAAATATAGATTTCTTTGATAAAAGAAAATATAGATTTCTGTGATAAAAGAAAATATAGATTTCTGTGATTAAAGAAAAGATAGATTTCTGTGATAAAAGAAAATATAGATTTCTGTGATTAAAGAAAAGATAGATTTCTTCGATAAAAGAAAATATAGATTTCTGTGATAAAAGAAAATATAGATTTCTTTGATAAAAGAAAATATAGATTTCTTTGATAAAAGAAAATATAGATTTCTACGATAAAAGAAAATATAGATTTCTGTGATTAAAGAAAAGATAGATTTCTGTGATAAAAGAAAATATAGATTTCTGTGATTAAAGAAAAGATAGATTTCTGTGATAAAAGAAAATATAGATTTCTGTGATAAAAGAAAATGTAGATTTCTTCGATAAAAGAAAATATAGATTTATGTGATAAAAGAAAATATAGATTTCTGTGATAAAAGAAAATATAGATTTCTGTGATAAAAGAAAATATAGATTTCTACGATAAAAGAAAATATAGATTTCAGTGATAAAAGAAAATATAGATTTCTACGATAAAAGAAAATATAGATTTCTGTGATAAAAGAAAAGATAGATTTCTGTGATAAAAGAAAATATAGATTTCTGTGATAAAAGAAAATATAGATTTCTGTGATAAAAGAAAAGATAGATTTCTGTGATAAAAGAAAATATAGATTTCTTCGATAAAAGAAAATATAGATTTCTGTGATAAAAGAAAATATAGATTTCTGTGATAAAAGAAAATATAGATTTCTACGATAAAAGAAAAGATAGATTTCTGTGATAAAAGAAAAGATAGATTTCTACGATAAAAGAAAATATAGATTTCTGTGATAAAAGAAAATATAGATTTCTGTGATAAAAGAAAATATAGATTTCTACGATAAAAGAAAAGATAGATTTCTGTGATAAAAGAAAAGATAGATTTCTGCGATAAAAGAAAAGATAGATTTCTACGATAAAAGAAAATATAGATTTCTGTGATAAAAGAAAATATAGATTTCTGTGATAAAAGAAAAGATAGATTTCTACGATAAAAGAAAATATAGATTTCTACGATAAAAGAAAATATAGATTTCTGTGATAAAAGAAAAGATAGATTTCTGCGATAAAAGAAAAGATAGATTTCTACGATAAAAGAAAATATAGATTTCTGTGATAAAAGAAAATATAGATTTCTACGATAAAAGAAAATATAGATTTCTGTGATAAAAGAAAATATAGATTTCTGTGATAAAAGAAAATATAGATTTCTGTGATAAAAGAAAATATAGATTTCTTCGATAAAAGAAAATATAGATTTCTACGATAAAAGAAAATATAGATTTCTGTGATAAAAGAAAAGATAGATTTCTTCGATAAAAGAAAATATAGATTTCTTCGATAAAAGAAAATATAGATTTCTGCGATAAAAGAAAAGACAGATTTCTACTATAAAAGAAAATATAGATTTCTGTGATAAAAGAAAAGATAGATTTCTACTATAAAAGAAAAGATAGATTTCTGCGATAAAAGAAAAGATGGATTTCTACTATAAAAGAAAAGATAGATTTCTGCGATAAAAGAAAAGATAGATTTCTACTATAAAAGAAAATATAGATTTCTGTGATAAAAGAAAATATAGATTTCTGTGATAAAAGAAAATATAGATTTCTGTGATAAAAGAAAATATAGATTTCTTCGATAAAAGAAAATATAGATTTCTACGATAAAAGAAAATATAGATTTCTGTGATAAAAGAAAAGATAGATTTCTTCGATAAAAGAAAATATAGATTTCTTCGATAAAAGAAAATATAGATTTCTACTATAAAAGAAAATATAGATTTCTACTATAAAAGAAAATATAGATTTCTGTGATAAAAGAAAAGATAGATTTCTACTATAAAAGAAAATATAGATTTCTGTGATAAAAGAAAAGATAGATTTCTACTATAAAAGAAAATATAGATTTCTGTGATAAAAGAAAAGATAGATTTCTTCGATAAAAGACAAGATAGATTTCTGCGATAAAAGAAAAGGTAGATTTCAACTATAAAAGAAAAGATAGATTTTTTCGATAAAAGAAAAAATAGATTTCTTCAATAAAAGAAAAGATAGATTTCTGCGATAAAAGAAAAGATAGATTTCTACTATAAAACACAAGATAGATTTCTGCGATAAAAGAAAAGGTAGATTTCTACTATAAAAGAAAATATAGATTTCTACTATAAAAGAAAAGATAGATTTCTTCGATAAAAGAAAATATAGATTTCTACTATAAAAGAAAAGATAGATTTCTTCGATAAAAGACAAGATAGATTTCTACTATAAAATAAAAGATAGATTTCTTCGATAAAAGAAAAGATAGATTTCTGCGATAAAAGAAAATATAGATTTCTGTGATAAAAGAAAAGATAGATTTCTACTATAAAAGAAAATATAGATTTCTGTGATAAAAGAAAAGATAGATTTCTGCGATAAAAGAAAAGATAGATTTCTACTATAAAAAAAATATAGATTTTTGTGATTAAAGAAAAGATAGAATTCTTCAATAAAAGAAAAGATAGATTTCTGCGATAAAAGAAAAGATAGATTTCTACTATAAAAGAAAACATAGATTTCTTCGATAAAAGAAAATATAGATTTCTACTATAAAAGACAAGATAGATTTCTACTATAAAAGAAAAGATAGATTTCTACTATAAAAGAAAAGATAGATTTCTTCGATAAAAGAAAAGATAGATTTCTAATATAAAAGACAAGATAGATTTCTACTATAAAAGAAAATATAGATTTCTGCGATAAAAGAAAATATAGATTTCTACTATAAAAGAAAATATAGATTTCTGTGATAAAAGAAAATATAGATTTCTGTGATAAAAGAAAATATAGATTTCTACGATAAAAGAAAATATAGATTTCTACGATAAAAGAAAATATAGATTTCTGTGATAAAAGAAAATATAGATTTCTGTGATAAAAGAAAAGATAGATTTCTTCG
The DNA here is from genome assembly GCF_982586985.1 of Callionymus lyra. Classification (NCBI taxonomy): domain Eukaryota; kingdom Metazoa; phylum Chordata; class Actinopteri; order Syngnathiformes; family Callionymidae; genus Callionymus; species Callionymus lyra. The sequence goes on from NW_028258722.1 coordinate 28,646, forward strand.
ATAAAAGAAAATATAGATTTCTGTGATAAAAGAAAATATAGATTTCTTTGATAAAAGAAAATATAGATTTCTGTGATAAAAGAAAATATAGATTTCTGTGATAAAAGAAAAGATAGATTTCTTCGATAAAAGAAAATATAGATTTCTGTGATAAAAGAAAATATAGATTTCTTTGATAAAAGAAAATATAGATTTCTTCGATAAAAGAAAATATAGATTTCTGTGATAAAAGAAAATATAGATTTCTTTGATAAAAGAAAATATAGATTTCTGTGATAAAAGAAAATATAGATTTCTGTGATAAAAGAAAAGATAGATTTCTTCGATAAAAGAAAATATAGATTTCTGTGATAAAAGAAAATATAGATTTCTTTGATAAAAGAAAATATAGATTTCTTTGATAAAAGAAAATATAGATTTCTGTGATTAAAGAAAAGATAGATTTCTGTGATAAAAGAAAATATAGATTTCTGTGATTAAAGAAAAGATAGATTTCTGTGATAAAAGAAAATATAGATTTCTGTGATAAAAGAAAATGTAGATTTCTTCGATAAAAGAAAATATAGATTTATGTGATAAAAGAAAATATAGATTTCTGTGATAAAAGAAAATATAGATTTCTGTGATAAAAGAAAATATAGATTTCTACGATAAAAGAAAATATAGATTTCAGTGATAAAAGAAAATATAGATTTCTACGATAAAAGAAAATATAGATTTCTGTGATAAAAGAAAAGATAGATTTCTGTGATAAAAGAAAATATAGATTTCTGTGATAAAAGAAAATATAGATTTCTGTGATAAAAGAAAAGATAGATTTCTGTGATAAAAGAAAATATAGATTTCTTCGATAAAAGAAAATATAGATTTCTGTGATAAAAGAAAATATAGATTTCTGTGATAAAAGAAAATATAGATTTCTACGATAAAAGAAAAGATAGATTTCTGTGATAAAAGAAAAGATAGATTTCTACGATAAAAGAAAATATAGATTTCTGTGATAAAAGAAAATATAGATTTCTGTGATAAAAGAAAATATAGATTTCTACGATAAAAGAAAAGATAGATTTCTGTGATAAAAGAAAAGATAGATTTCTGCGATAAAAGAAAAGATAGATTTCTACGATAAAAGAAAATATAGATTTCTGTGATAAAAGAAAATATAGATTTCTGTGATAAAAGAAAAGATAGATTTCTACGATAAAAGAAAATATAGATTTCTACGATAAAAGAAAATATAGATTTCTGTGATAAAAGAAAAGATAGATTTCTGCGATAAAAGAAAAGATAGATTTCTACGATAAAAGAAAATATAGATTTCTGTGATAAAAGAAAATATAGATTTCTACGATAAAAGAAAATATAGATTTCTGTGATAAAAGAAAATATAGATTTCTGTGATAAAAGAAAATATAGATTTCTGTGATAAAAGAAAATATAGATTTCTTCGATAAAAGAAAATATAGATTTCTACGATAAAAGAAAATATAGATTTCTGTGATAAAAGAAAAGATAGATTTCTTCGATAAAAGAAAATATAGATTTCTTCGATAAAAGAAAATATAGATTTCTGCGATAAAAGAAAAGACAGATTTCTACTATAAAAGAAAATATAGATTTCTGTGATAAAAGAAAAGATAGATTTCTACTATAAAAGAAAACATAGATTTCTGCGATAAAAGAAAAGATGGATTTCTACTATAAAAGAAAAGATAGATTTCTGCGATAAAAGAAAAGATAGATTTCTACTATAAAAGAAAATATAGATTTCTGTGATAAAAGAAAATATAGATTTCTGTGATAAAAGAAAATATAGATTTCTGTGATAAAAGAAAATATAGATTTCTTCGATAAAAGAAAATATAGATTTCTACGATAAAAGAAAATATAGATTTCTGTGATAAAAGAAAAGATAGATTTCTTCGATAAAAGAAAATATAGATTTCTTCGATAAAAGAAAATATAGATTTCTACTATAAAAGAAAATATAGATTTCTACTATAAAAGAAAATATAGATTTCTGTGATAAAAGAAAAGATAGATTTCTACTATAAAAGAAAATATAGATTTCTGTGATAAAAGAAAAGATAGATTTCTACTATAAAAGAAAATATAGATTTCTGTGATAAAAGAAAAGATAGATTTCTTCGATAAAAGACAAGATAGATTTCTGCGATAAAAGAAAAGGTAGATTTCAACTATAAAAGAAAAGATAGATTTTTTCGATAAAAGAAAAAATAGATTTCTTCAATAAAAGAAAAGATAGATTTCTGCGATAAAAGAAAAGATAGATTTCTACTATAAAACACAAGATAGATTTCTGCGATAAAAGAAAAGGTAGATTTCTACTATAAAAGAAAAGATAGATTTCTACTATAAAAGAAAAGATAGATTTCTTCGATAAAAGAAAATATAGATTTCTACTATAAAAGAAAAGATAGATTTCTTCGATAAAAGACAAGATAGATTTCTACTATAAAATAAAAGATAGATTTCTTCGATAAAAGAAAAGATAGATTTCTGCGATAAAAGAAAATATAGATTTCTGTGATAAAAGAAAAGATAGATTTCTACTATAAAAGAAAATATAGATTTCTGTGATAAAAGAAAAGATAGATTTCTGCGATAAAAGAAAAGATAGATTTCTACTATAAAAAAAATATAGATTTCTGTGATTAAAGAAAAGATAGAATTCTTCAATAAAAGAAAAGATAGATTTCTGCGATAAAAGAAAAGATAGATTTCTACTATAAAAGAAAACATAGATTTCTTCGATAAAAGAAAATATAGATTTCTACTATAAAAGACAAGATAGATTTCTACTATAAAAGAAAAGATAGATTTCTACTATAAAAGAAAAGATAGATTTCTTCGATAAAAGAAAAGATAGATTTCTAATATAAAAGACAAGATAGATTTCTACTATAAAAGAAAATATAGATTTCTGCGATAAAAGAAAATATAGATTTCTACTATAAAAGAAAAGACAGATTTCTTCGATAAAAGAAAATATAGATTTATGCGATAAAAGAAAATATAGATTTCTTCGATAAAAGAAAAGATAGATTTCTACTATAAAACAAAAAATAGATTTCTTCGATAAAAGAAAATATAGATTTCTACTATAAAACAAAAGATAGATTTCTTCGATAAAAGAAAAGATAGATTTCTACTATAAAACAAAAGATAGATTTCTTCGATAAAAGAAAAGATAGATTTCTGTGATAAAAGAAAATATAGATTTCTGCGATAAAAGAAAATATTGATTTCTGCGATAAAAGAAAATATAGATTTTTTCGATAAAAGAAAAGATAGATTTCTTCGATAAAAGAAAATATAGATTTCTACGATAAAAGAAAATATAGATTTCTACTATAAAAGAAAATATAGATTTTTGTGATAAAAGAAAATATAGATTTCTGTGATAAAAGAAAACATAGATTTCTTCGATAAAAGAAAATATAGATTTCTGCGATAAAAGAAAATATAGATTTCTACGATAAAAGAAAAGATAGATTTCTGTGATAAAAGAAAATATAGATTTCTACGATAAAAGAAAAGATAGATTTCTTCGATAAAAGAAAATATAGATTTCTGTGATAAAAGAAAAGATAGATTTCTTCGATAAAAGAAAAGATAGATTTCTGCGATAAAAGAAAATATAGATTTCTTCGATAAAAGAAAATATAGATTTTTGTGATAAAAGAAAATATAGATTTCTGTGATAAAAGAAAATATAGATTTCTTCGATAAAAGAAAATATAGATTTCTACGATAAAAGAAAATATAGATTTCTGTGATAAAAGAAAATATAGATTTCTGTGATAAAAGAAAATATAGATTTCTACTATAAAAGAAAAGATAGATTTCTACTATAAAAGAAAATATAGATTTCTACTATAAAAGAAAAGATAGATTTCTTCGATAAAAGCAAAGATAGATTTCTAATATAAAAGACAAGATAGATTTCTACTATAAAAGAAAAGATAGATTTCTGCGATAAAAGAAAATATAGATTTCTACTATAAAAGAAAAGACAGATTTCTTCGATAAAAGAAAATATAGATTTATGCGATAAAAGAAAATATAGATTTCTTCGATAAAAGAAAATATAGATTTCTACTATAAAACAAAAGATAGATTTCTTCGATAAAAGAAAAGATAGATTTCTACTATAAAACAAAAGATAGATTTCTTCGATAAAAGAAAAGATAGATTTGTACTATAAAAGAAAAGATAGATTTCTGCGATAAAAGAAAATATAGATTTCTGCGATAAAAGAAAATATAGATTTTTTCGATAAAAGAAAAGATAGATTTCTGTGATAAAAGAAAAGATAGATTTCTGTGATAAAAGAAAATATAGATTTCTACGATAAAAGAAAAGATAGATTTCTGTGATAAAAGAAAATATAGATTTCTACGATAAAAGAAAAGATAGATTTCTTCGATAAAAGAAAATATAGATTTCTGTGATAAAAGAAAAGATAGATTTCTTCGATAAAAGAAAATATAGATTTCTACGATAAAAGAAAATATAGATTTCTACTATAAAAGAAAATATAGATTTTTGTGATAAAAGAAATATAGATTTCTGTGATAAAAGAAAATATAGATTTCTGTGATAAAAGAAAATATAGATTTCTGTGATAAAAGAAAACATAGATTTCTTCGATAAAAGAAAATATAGATTTCTGCGATAAAAGAAAATATAGATTTCTGTGATAAAAGAAAAGATAGATTTCTTCGATAAAAGAAAATATAGATTTCTACGATAAAAGAAAATATAGATTTCTACTATAAAAGAAAATATAGATTTTTGTGATAAAAGAAAACATAGATTTCTTCGATAAAAGAAAATATAGATTTCTGTGATAAAAGAAAATATAGATTTCTGTGATAAAAGAAAACATAGATTTCTTCGATAAAAGAAAATATAGATTTCTGTGATAAAAGAAAAGATAGATTTCTTCGATAAAAGAAAAGATAGATTTCTGCGATAAAAGAAAATATAGATTTCTTCGATAAAAGAATATATAGATTTTTGTGATAAAAGAAAATATAGATTTCTGTGATAAAAGAAAAGATAGATTTCTGTGATAAAAGAAAATATAGATTTCTGTGATAAAAGAAAATATAGATTTCTGTGATAAAAGAAAATATAGATTTCTGTGATAAAAGAAAATATAGATTTCTGTGATAAAAGAAAATATAGATTTCTGTGATAAAAGAAAATATAGATTTCTACGATAAAAGAAAATATAGATTTCTGTGATAAAAGAAAAGATAGATTTCTGTGATAAAAGAAAATATAGATTTCTGTGATAAAAGAAAAGATAGATTTCTTCGATAAAAGAAAATATAGATTTCTGTGATAAAAGAAAATATAGATTTCTGTGATAAAAGAAAAGATAGATTTTTGTGATAAAAGAAATATAGATTTCTGTGATAAAAGAAAACATAGATTTCTTCGATAAAAGAAAATATAGATTTCTGTGATAAAAGAAAATATAGATTTCTACGATAAAAGAAAAGATAGATTTCTTCGATAAAAGAAAATATAGATTTCTGTGATAAAAGAAAAGATAGATTTCTTCGATAAAAGAAAAGATAGATTTCTGCGATAAAAGAAAATATAGATTTCTTCGATAAAAGAATATATAGATTTTTGTGATAAAAGAAAATATAGATTTCTGTGATAAAAGAAAAGATAGATTTCTTCGATAAAAGAAAATATAGATTTCTACGATAAAAGAAAATATAGATTTCTGTGATAAAAGAAAATATAGATTTCTGTGATAAAAGAAAATATAGATTTCTTCGATAAAAGAAAATATAGATTTCTACGATAAAAGAAAATATAGATTTCTGTGATAAAAGAAAATATAGATTTCTGTGATAAAAGAAAAGATAGATTTCTTCGATAAAAGAAAATATAGATTTCTGTGATAAAAGAAAATATAGATTTCTTTGATAAAAGAAAATATAGATTTCTGTGATAAAAGAAAATATAGATTTCTGTGATAAAAGAAAAGATAGATTTCTTCGATAAAAGAAAATATAGATTTCTGCGATAAAAGAAAATATAGATTTCTACTATAAAAGAAAATATAGATTTCTGTGATAAAAGAAAATATAGATTTCTTCGATAAAAGAAAATATAGATTTCTACGATAAAAGAAAATATAGATTTCTGTGATAAAAGAAAATATAGATTTCTGTGATAAAAGAAAATATAGATTTCTACGATAAAAGAAAAGATAGATTTCTGTGATAAAAGAAAAGATAGATTTCTGCGATAAAAGAAAAGATAGATTTCTACGATAAAAGAAAATATAGATTTCTGTGATAAAAGAAAATATAGATTTCTGTGATAAAAGAAAAGATAGATTTCTACGATAAAAGAAAATATAGATTTCTACGATAAAAGAAAATATAGATTTCTGTGATAAAAGAAAAGATAGATTTCTGCGATAAAAGAAAAGATAGATTTCTACGATAAAAGAAAATATAGATTTCTGTGATAAAAGAAAATATAGATTTCTACGATAAAAGAAAATATAGATTTCTGTGATAAAAGAAAATATAGATTTCTGTGATAAAAGAAAATATAGATTTCTGTGATAAAAGAAAATATAGATTTCTTCGATAAAAGAAAATATAGATTTCTACGATAAAAGAAAATATAGATTTCTGTGATAAAAGAAAAGATAGATTTCTTCGATAAAAGAAAATATAGATTTCTTCGATAAAAGAAAATATAGATTTCTGCGATAAAAGAAAAGACAGATTTCTACTATAAAAGAAAATATAGATTTCTGTGATAAAAGAAAAGATAGATTTCTACTATAAAAGAAAACATAGATTTCTGCGATAAAAGAAAAGATGGATTTCTACTATAAAAGAAAAGATAGATTTCTGCGATAAAAGAAAAGATAGATTTCTACTATAAAAGAAAATATAGATTTCTGTGATAAAAGAACATATAGATTTCTGTGATAAAAGAAAATATAGATTTCTGTGATAAAAGAAAATATAGATTTCTTCGATAAAAGAAAATATAGATTTCTACGATAAAAGAAAATATAGATTTCTGTGATAAAAGAAAAGATAGATTTCTTCGATAAAAGAAAATATAGATTTCTTCGATAAAAGAAAATATAGATTTCTGCGATAAAAGAAAAGACAGATTTCTACTATAAAAGAAAAGATAGATTTCTGTGATAAAAGAAAAGATAGATTTCTACTATAAAAGAAAACATAGATTTCTGCGATAAAAGAAAAGATAGATTTCTACTATAAAAGAAAAGATAGATTTCTGCGATAAAAGAAAAGATAGATTTCTACTATAAAAGAAAATATAGATTTCTGCGATAAAAGAAAAGATAGATTTCTACTATAAAAGAAAAGATAGATTTCTTCGATAAAAGAAAATATAGATTTCTGCGATAAAAGAAAATATAGATTTCTGTGATAAAAGAAAAGATAGATTTCTGCGATAAAAGAAAAGATAGATTTCTACGATAAAAGAAAATATAGATTTCTGTGATAAAAGAAAATATAGATTTCTACGATAAAAGAAAATATAGATTTCTGTGATAAAAGAAAATATAGATTTCTGTGATAAAAGAAAATATAGATTTCTGTGATAAAAGAAAATATAGATTTCTTCGATAAAAGAAAATATAGATTTCTACGATAAAAGAAAATATAGATTTCTGCGATAAAAGAAAAGACAGATTTCTACTATAAAAGAAAATATAGATTTCTGTGATAAAAGAAAAGATAGATTTCTACTATAAAAGAAAACATAGATTTCTGCGATAAAAGAAAAGATAGATTTCTACTATAAAAGAAAAGATAGATTTCTGCGATAAAGGAAAAGATAGATTTCTACTATAAAAGAAAATATAGATTTCTGTGATAAAAGAAAATATAGATTTCTGTGATAAAAGAAAATATAGATTTCTGTGATAAAAGAAAATATAGATTTCTTCGATAAAAGAAAATATAGATTTCTACGATAAAAGAAAATATAGATTTCTGTGATAAAAGAAAAGATAGATTTCTTCGATAAAAGAAAATATAGATTTCTTCGATAAAAGAAAATATAGATTTCTGCGATAAAAGAAAAGACAGATTTCTACTATAAAAGAAAAGATAGATTTCTGTGATAAAAGAAAAGATAGATTTCTACTATAAAAGAAAACATAGATTTCTGCGATAAAAGAAAAGATAGATTTCTACTATAAAAGAAAAGATAGATTTCTGCGATAAAAGAAAAGATAGATTTCTACTATAAAAGAAAATATAGATTTCTGCGATAAAAGAAAAGATAGATTTCTACTATAAAAGAAAAGATAGATTTCTTCGATAAAAGAAAATATAGATTTCTGCGATAAAAGAAAAGACAGATTTCTACTATAAAAGAAAAGATAGATTTCTGTGATAAAAGAAAAGATAGATTTCTACTATAAAAGAAAACATAGATTTCTGCGATAAAAGAAAAGATAGATTTCTACTATAAAAGAAAAGATAGATTTCTGCGATAAAAGAAAAGATAGATTTCTACTATAAAAGAAAATATAGATTTCTGCGATAAAAGAAAAGATAGATTTCTACTATAAAAGAAAAGATAGATTTCTGCGATAAAAGAAAAGATAGATTTCTACTATAAAAGAAAATATAGATTTCTGCGATAAAAGAAAAGATAGATTTCTACTATAAAAGAAAATATAGATTTCTGCGATAAAAGAAAAGATAGATTTCTACTATAAAAGAAAAGATAGATTTCTGCGATAAAAGAAAAGATAGATTTCTGCGATAAAAGAAAACATAGATTTCTGCGATAAAAGAAAAGATAGATTTCTGTGATAAAAGAAAAGATAGATTTCTGCGATAAAAGAAAAGATAGATTTCTGTGATAAAAGAAAAGATAGATTTCTACTATAAAAGAAAATATAGATTTCTGCGATAAAAGAAAATATAGATTTCTGCGATGAAAGAAAAGATAGATTTCTGTGATAAAAGAAAATATAGATTTCTGTGATAAAAGAAAACATAGATTTCTGTGATAAAAGAAAAGATAGATTTCTACTATAAAAGAAAAGATAGATTTCTGCGATAAAAGAAAAGATAGATTTCTGCGATGAAAGAAAACATAGATTTCTGTGATAAAAGAAAATATAGATTTCTGTGATAAAAGAAAACATAGATTTCTGTGATAAAAGAAAAGATAGATTTCTACTATAAAAGAAAAGATAGATTTCTGTGATAAAAGAAAAGATAGATTTCTACTATAAAAGAAAACATAGATTTCTGCGATAAAAGAAAAGATAGATTTCTACTATAAAAGAAAATATAGATTTCTGCGATAAAAGAAAAGATAGATTTCTACTATAAAAGACAAGATAGATTTCTACTATAAAATAAAAGATAGATTTCTTCGATAAAAGAAAAGATAGATTTCTGCGATAAAAGAAAATATAGATTTCTGTGATAAAAGAAAAGATAGATTTCTACTATAAAAGAAAATATAGATTTCTGTGATAAAAGAAAAGATAGATTTCTGCGATAAAAGAAAAGATAGATTTCTACTATAAAAAAAATATAGATTTCTGTGATTAAAGAAAAGATAGAATTCTTCAATAAAAGAAAAGATAGATTTCTGCGATAAAAGAAAAGATAGATTTCTACTATAAAAGAAAACATAGATTTCTTCGATAAAAGAAAATATAGATTTCTACTATAAAAGACAAGATAGATTTCTACTATAAAAGAAAAGATAGATTTCTACTATAAAAGAAAAGATAGATTTCTTCGATAAAAGAAAAGATAGATTTCTAATATAAAAGACAAGATAGATTTCTACTATAAAAGAAAATATAGATTTCTGCGATAAAAGAAAATATAGATTTCTACTATAAAAGAAAAGACAGATTTCTTCGATAAAAGAAAATATAGATTTATGCGATAAAAGAAAATATAGATTTCTTCGATAAAAGAAAAGATAGATTTCTACTATAAAACAAAAAATAGATTTCTTCGATAAAAGAAAATATAGATTTCTACTATAAAACAAAAGATAGATTTCTTCGATAAAAGAAAAGATAGATTTCTACTATAAAAGAAAAGATAGATTTCTGCGATAAAAGAAAATATTGATTTCTGCGATAAAAGAAAATATAGATTTTTTCGATAAAAGAAAAGATAGATTTCTGTGATAAAAGAAAATATAGATTTCTGCGATAAAAGAAAATATAGATTTCTACGATAAAAGAAAAGATAGATTTCTGTGATAAAAGAAAATATAGATTTCTACGATAAAAGAAAAGATAGATTTCTTCGATAAAAGAAAATATAGATTTCTGTGATAAAAGAAAAGATAGATTTCTTCGATAAAAGAAAATATAGATTTCTACGATAAAAGAAAATATAGATTTCTACTATAAAAGAAAATATAGATTTTTGTGATAAAAGGAAATATAGATTTCTGTGATAAAAGAAAACATAGATTTCTTCGATAAAAGAAAATATAGATTTCTGCGATAAAAGAAAATATAGATTTCTACGATAAAAGAAAAGATAGATTTCTGTGATAAAAGAAAATATAGATTTCTACGATAAAAGAAAAGATAGATTTCTTCGATAAAAGAAAATATAGATTTCTGTGATAAAAGAAAAGATAGATTTCTTCGATAAAAGAAAAGATAGATTTCTGCGATAAAAGAAAATATAGATTTCTTCGATAAAAGAAAATATAGATTTTTGTGATAAAAGAAAATATAGATTTCTGTGATAAAAGAAAATATAGATTTCTTCGATAAAAGAAAATATAGATTTCTACGATAAAAGAAAATATAGATTTCTGTGATAAAAGAAAATATAGATTTCTGTGATAAAAGAAAATATAGATTTCTACTATAAAAGAAAAGATAGATTTCTACTATAAAAGAAAATATAGATTTCTACTATAAAAGAAAAGATAGATTTCTTCGATAAAAGCAAAGATAGATTTCTAATATAAAAGACAAGATAGATTTCTACTATAAAAGAAAAGATAGATTTCTGCGATAAAAGAAAATATAGATTTCTACTATAAAAGAAAAGACAGATTTCTTCGATAAAAGAAAATATAGATTTATGCGATAAAAGAAAATATAGATTTCTTCGATAAAAGAAAATATAGATTTCTACTATAAAACAAAAGATAGATTTCTTCGATAAAAGAAAAGATAGATTTCTACTATAAAACAAAAGATAGATTTCTTCGATAAAAGAAAAGATAGATTTGTACTATAAAAGAAAAGATAGATTTCTGCGATAAAAGAAAATATAGATTTCTGCGATAAAAGAAAATATAGATTTTTTCGATAAAAGAAAAGATAGATTTCTGTGATAAAAGAAAATATAGATTTCTGCGATAAAAGAAAATATAGATTTCTACGATAAAAGAAAAGATAGATTTCTGTGATAAAAGAAAATATAGATTTCTACGATAAAAGAAAAGATAGATTTCTTCGATAAAAGAAAATATAGATTTCTGTGATAAAAGAAAAGATAGATTTCTTCGATAAAAGAAAATATAGATTTCTACGATAAAAGAAAATATAGATTTCTACTATAAAAGAAAATATAGATTTTTGTGATAAAAGAAATATAGATTTCTGTGATAAAAGAAAATATAGATTTCTGTGATAAAAGAAAATATAGATTTCTGTGATAAAAGAAAACATAGATTTCTTCGATAAAAGAAAATATAGATTTCTGCGATAAAAGAAAATATAGATTTCTGTGATAAAAGAAAAGATAGATTTCTTCGATAAAAGAAAATATAGATTTCTACGATAAAAGAAATATAGATTTCTGTGATAAAAGAAAATATAGATTTCTGCGATAAAAGAAAATATAGATTTCTGTGATAAAAGAAAAGATAGATTTCTTCGATAAAAGAAAATATAGATTTCTTCGATAAAAGAAAATATAGATTTCTGCGATAAAAGAAAATATAGATTTCTGTGATAAAAGAAAAGATAGATTTCTTCGATAAAAGAAAACATAGATTTCTTCGATAAAAGAAAATATAGATTTCTGCGATAAAAGAAAATATAGATTTCTGTGATAAAAGAAAAGATAGATTTCTTCGATAAAAGAAAATATAGATTTCTACTATAAAAGAAAATATAGATTTTTGTGATAAAAGAAAACATAGATTTCTTCGATAAAAGAAAATATAGATTTCTGTGATAAAAGAAAATATAGATTTCTGTGATAAAAGAAAATATAGATTTCTGTGATTAAAGAAAAGATAGATTTCTGTGATAAAAGAAAATATAGATTTCTGTGATAAAAGAAAAGATAGATTTCTTCGATAAAAGAAAATATAGATTTCTGTGATAAAAGAAAATATAGATTTCTGTGATAAAAGAAAAGATAGATTTTTGTGATAAAAGAAATATAGATTTATGTGATAAAAGAAAACATAGATTTCTTCGATAAAAGAAAATATAGATTTCTGTGATAAAAGAAAATATAGATTTCTACGATAAAAGAAAAGATAGATTTCTTCGATAAAAGAAAATATAGATTTCTGTGATAAAAGAAAAGATAGATTTCTTCGATAAAAGAAAAGATAGATTTCTGCGATAAAAGAAAATATAGATTTCTTCGAAAAAAGAATATATAGATTTTTGTGATAAAAGAAAATATAGATTTCTGTGATAAAAGAAAAGATAGATTTCTTCGATAAAAGAAAATATAGATTTCTACGATAAAAGAAAATATAGATTTCTGTGATAAAAGAAAATATAGATTTCTGTGATAAAAGAAAATATAGATTTCTTCGATAAAAGAAAATATAGATTTCTACGATAAAAGAAAATATAGATTTCTGTGATAAAAGAAAATATAGATTTCTGTGATAAAAGAAAAGATAGATTTCTTCGATAAAAGAAAATATAGATTTCTTCGATAAAAGAAAATATAGATTTCTGTGATAAAAGAAAATATAGATTTCTTTGATAAAAGAAAATATAGATTTCTTCGATAAAAGAAAATATAGATTTCTGTGATAAAAGAAAATATAGATTTCTTTGATAAAAGAAAATATAGATTTCTGTGATAAAAGAAAATATAGATTTCCTTCGATAAAAGAAAAGATAGATTTCTTCGATAAAAGAAAATATAGATTTCTGTGATAAAAGAAAATATAGATTTCTTTGATAAAAGAAAATATAGATTTCTTTGATAAAAGAAAATATAGATTTCTACGATAAAAGAAAATATAGATTTCTGTGATTAAAGAAAAGATAGATTTCTGTGATAAAAGAAAATATAGATTTCTGTGATAAAAGAAAATATAGATTTCTGTGATAAAAGAAAATGTAGATTTCTGCGATAAAAGAAAAGATAGATTTATACTATAAAAGAAAATATAGATTTCTACGATAAAAGAAAATATAGATTTCAGTGATAAAAGAAAATATAGATTTCTACGATAAAAGAAAATATAGATTTCTGTGATAAAAGAAAATATAGATTTCTACGATAAAAGAAAAGATAGATTTCTGTGATAAAAGAAAATATAGATTTCTGTGATAAAAGAAAATATAGATTTCTGTGATAAAAGAAAAGATAGATTTCTGTGATAAAAGAAAATATAGATTTCTTCGATAAAAGAAAATATAGATTTCTACGATAAAAGAAAATATAGATTTCTGTGATAAAAGAAAATATAGATTTCTGTGATAAAAGAAAATATAGATTTCTACGATAAAAGAAAAGATAGATTTCTGTGATAAAAGAAAAGATAGATTTCTGCGATAAAAGAAAAGATAGATTTCTACGATAAAAGAAAATATAGATTTCTGTGATAAAAGAAAATATAGATTTCTGTGATAAAAGAAAAGATAGATTTCTACGATAAAAGAAAATATAGATTTCTACGATAAAAGAAAATATAGATTTCTGTGATAAAAGAAAAGATAGATTTCTGCGATAAAAGAAAAGATAGATTTCTACGATAAAAGAAAATATAGATTTCTGTGATAAAAGAAAATATAGATTTCTACGATAAAAGAAAATATAGATTTCTGTGATAAAAGAAAATATAGATTTCTGTGATAAAAGAAAATATAGATTTCTGTGATAAAAGAAAATATAGATTTCTTCGATAAAAGAATATATAGATTTTTGTGATAAAAGAAAATATAGATTTCTGTGATAAAAGAAAAGATAGATTTCTTCGATAAAAGAAAATATAGATTTCTACGATAAAAGAAAATATAGATTTCTGTGATAAAAGAAAATATAGATTTCTGTGATAAAAGAAAATATAGATTTCTTCGATAAAAGAAAATATAGATTTCTACGATAAAAGAAAATATAGATTTCTGTGATAAAAGAAAATATAGATTTCTGTGATAAAAGAAAAGATAGATTTCTTCGATAAAAGAAAATATAGATTTCTGTGATAAAAGAAAATATAGATTTCTTTGATAAAAGAAAATATAGATTTCTTCGATAAAAGAAAATATAGATTTCTGTGATAAAAGAAAATATAGATTTCTTTGATAAAAGTAAATATAGATTTCTGTGATAAAAGAAAATATAGATTTCTGTGATAAAAGAAAAGATAGATTTCTTCGATAAAAGAAAATATAGATTTCTGTGATAAAAGAAAATATAGATTTCTTTGATAAAAGAAAATATAGATTTCTTTGATAAAAGAAAATATAGATTTCTGTGATTAAAGAAAAGATAGATTTCTGTGATAAAAGAAAATATAGATTTCTGTGATTAAAGAAAAGATAGATTTCTGTGATAAAAGAAAATATAGATTTCTGTGATAAAAGAAAATGTAGATTTCTGCGATAAAAGAAAAGATAGATTTATACTATAAAAGAAAATATAGATTTCTACGATAAAAGAAAATATAGATTTCAGTGATAAAAGAAAATATAGATTTCTACGATAAAAGAAAATATAGATTTCTGTGATAAAAGAAAAGATAGATTTCTGTGATAAAAGAAAATATAGATTTCTGTGATAAAAGAAAATATAGATTTCTGTGATAAAAGAAAAGATAGATTTCTGTGATAAAAGAAAATATAGATTTCTTCGATAAAAGAAAATATAGATTTCTACGATAAAAGAAAATATAGATTTCTGTGATAAAAGAAAATATAGATTTCTGTGATAAAAGAAAATATAGATTTCTACGATAAAAGAAAAGATAGATTTCTACGATAAAAGAAAAGATAGATTTCTGTGATAAAAGAAAAGATAGATTTCTGCGATAAAAGAAAAGATAGATTTCTACGATAAAAGAAAATATAGATTTCTGTGATAAAAGAAAATATAGATTTCTGTGATAAAAGAAAAGATAGATTTCTACGATAAAAGAAAATATAGATTTCTACGATAAAAGAAAATATAGATTTCTGTGATAAAAGAAAAGATAGATTTCTGCGATAAAAGAAAAGATAGATTTCTACGATAAAAGAAAATATAGATTTCTGTGATAAAAGAAAATATAGATTTCTACGATAAAAGAAAATATAGATTTCTGTGATAAAAGAAAATATAGATTTCTGTGATAAAAGAAAATATAGATTTCTGTGATAAAAGAAAATATAGATTTCTTCGATAAAAGAAAATATAGATTTCTACGATAAAAGAAAATATAGATTTCTGTGATAAAAGAAAAGATAGATTTCTTCGATAAAAGAAAATATAGATTTCTTCGATAAAAGAAAATATAGATTTCTGCGATAAAAGAAAAGACAGATTTCTACTATAAAAGAAAATATAGATTTCTGTGATAAAAGAAAAGATAGATTTCTACTATAAAAGAAAACATAGATTTCTGCGATAAAAGAAAAGATGGATTTCTACTATAAAAGAAAAGATAGATTTCTGCGATAAAAGAAAAGATAGATTTCTATTATAAAAGAAAATATAGATTTCTGTGATAAAAGAAAATATAGATTTCTGTGATAAAAGAAAATATAGATTTCTGTGATAAAAGAAAATATAGATTTCTTCGATAAAAGAAAATATAGATTTCTACGATAAAAGAAAATATAGATTTCTGTGATAAAAGAAAAGATAGATTTCTTCGATAAAAGAAAATATAGATTTCTTCGATAAAAGAAAATATAGATTTCTGCGATAAAAGAAAAGACAGATTTCTACTATAAAAGAAAAGATAGATTTCTGTGATAAAAGAAAAGATAGATTTCTACTATAAAAGAAAACATAGATTTCTGCGATAAAAGAAAAGATAGATTTCTACTATAAAAGAAAAGATAGATTTCTGCGATAAAAGAAAAGATAGATTTCTACTATAAAAGAAAATATAGATTTCTGCGATAAAAGAAAAGATAGATTTCTACTATAAAAGAAAAGATAGATTTCTGCGATAAAAGAAAAGATAGATTTCTACTATAAAAGAAAAGATAGATTTCTGCGATAAAGGAAAAGATAGATTTCTACTATAAAAGAAAATATAGATTTCTGTGATAAAAGAAAATATAGATTTCTGTGATAAAAGAAAATATAGATTTCTGTGATAAAAGAAAAGATAGATTTCTGTGATAAAAGAAAATATAGATTTCTTCGATAAAAGAAAATATAGATTTCTACGATAAAAGAAAATATAGATTTCTGTGATAAAAGAAAATATAGATTTCTGTGATAAAAGAAAATATAGATTTCTACGATAAAAGAAAAGATAGATTTCTGTGATAAAAGAAAAGATAGATTTCTGCGATAAAAGAAAAGATAGATTTCTACGATAAAAGAAAATATAGATTTCTGTGATAAAAGAAAATATAGATTTCTGTGATAAAAGAAAAGATAGATTTCTACGATAAAAGAAAATATAGATTTCTACGATAAAAGAAAATATAGATTTCTGTGATAAAAGAAAAGATAGATTTCTGCGATAAAAGAAAAGATAGATTTCTACGATAAAAGAAAATATAGATTTCTGTGATAAAAGAAAATATAGATTTCTACGATAAAAGAAAATATAGATTTCTGTGATAAAAGAAAATATAGATTTCTGTGATAAAAGAAAATATAGATTTCTGTGATAAAAGAAAATATAGATTTCTTCGATAAAAGAAAATATAGATTTCTACGATAAAAGAAAATATAGATTTCTGTGATAAAAGAAAAGATAGATTTCTTCGATAAAAGAAAATATAGATTTCTTCGATAAAAGAAAATATAGATTTCTGCGATAAAAGAAAAGACAGATTTCTACTATAAAAGAAAATATAGATTTCTGTGATAAAAGAAAAGATAGATTTCTACTATAAAAGAAAACATAGATTTCTGCGATAAAAGAAAAGATGGATTTCTACTATAAAAGAAAAGATAGATTTCTGCGATAAAAGAAAAGATAGATTTCTACTATAAAAGAAAATATAGATTTCTGTGATAAAAGAAAATATAGATTTCTGTGATAAAAGAAAATATAGATTTCTGTGATAAAAGAAAATATAGATTTCTTCGATAAAAGAAAATATAGATTTCTACGATAAAAGAAAATATAGATTTCTGTGATAAAAGAAAAGATAGATTTCTTCGATAAAAGAAAATATAGATTTCTTCGATAAAAGAAAATATAGATTTCTGCGATAAAAGAAAAGACAGATTTCTACTATAAAAGAAAAGATAGATTTCTGTGATAAAAGAAAAGATAGATTTCTACTATAAAAGAAAACATAGATTTCTGCGATAAAAGAAAAGATAGATTTCTACTATAAAAGAAAAGATAGATTTCTGCGATAAAAGAAAAGATAGATTTCTACTATAAAAGAAAATATAGATTTCTGCGATAAAAGAAAAGATAGATTTCTACTATAAAAGAAAAGATAGATTTCTTCGATAAAAGAAAATATAGATTTCTGCGATAAAAGAAAATATAGATTTCTGTGATAAAAGAAAAGATAGATTTCTGCGATAAAAGAAAAGATAGATTTCTACGATAAAAGAAAATATAGATTTCTGTGATAAAAGAAAATATAGATTTCTACGATAAAAGAAAATATAGATTTCTGTGATAAAAGAAAATATAGATTTCTGTGATAAAAGAAAATATAGATTTCTGTGATAAAAGAAAATATAGATTTCTTCGATAAAAGAAAATATAGATTTCTACGATAAAAGAAAATATAGATTTCTGTGATAAAAGAAAAGATAGATTTCTTCGATAAAAGAAAATATAGATTTCTTCGATAAAAGAAAATATAGATTTCTGCGATAAAAGAAAAGACAGATTTCTACTATAAAAGAAAATATAGATTTCTGTGATAAAAGAAAAGATAGATTTCTACTATAAAAGAAAAGATAGATTTCTGCGATAAAAGAAAAGATAGATTTCTACTATAAAAGAAAAGATAGATTTCTGCGATAAAGGAAAAGATAGATTTCTACTATAAAAGAAAATATAGATTTCTGTGATAAAAGAAAATATAGATTTCTGTGATAAAAGAAAATATAGATTTCTGTGATAAAAGAAAATATAGATTTCTTCGATAAAAGAAAATATAGATTTCTACGATAAAAGAAAATATAGATTTCTGTGATAAAAGAAAAGATAGATTTCTTCGATAAAAGAAAATATAGATTTCTTCGATAAAAGAAAATATAGATTTCTGCGATAAAAGAAAAGACAGATTTCTACTATAAAAGAAAAGATAGATTTCTGTGATAAAAGAAAAGATAGATTTCTACTATAAAAGAAAACATAGATTTCTGCGATAAAAGAAAAGATAGATTTCTACTATAAAAGAAAAGATAGATTTCTGCGATAAAAGAAAAGATAGATTTCTACTATAAAAGAAAATATAGATTTCTGCGATAAAAGAAAAGATAGATTTCTACTATAAAAGAAAAGATAGATTTCTTCGATAAAAGAAAATATAGATTTCTGCGATAAAAGAAAAGACAGATTTCTACTATAAAAGAAAAGATAGATTTCTGTGATAAAAGAAAAGATAGATTTCTACTATAAAAGAAAACATAGATTTCTGCGATAAAAGAAAAGATAGATTTCTACTATAAAAGAAAAGATAGATTTCTGCGATAAAAGAAAAGATAGATTTCTACTATAAAAGAAAATATAGATTTCTGCGATAAAAGAAAAGATAGATTTCTACTATAAAAGAAAAGATAGATTTCTGCGATAAAAGAAAAGATAGATTTCTACTATAAAAGAAAATATAGATTTCTGCGATAAAAGAAAAGATAGATTTCTACTATAAAAGAAAATATAGATTTCTGCGATAAAAGAAAAGATAGATTTCTACTATAAAAGAAAAGATAGATTTCTGCGATAAAAGAAAAGATAGATTTCTGCGATAAAAGAAAACATAGATTTCTGCGATAAAAGAAAAGATAGATTTCTGTGATAAAAGAAAAGATAGATTTCTGCGATAAAAGAAAAGATAGATTTCTGTGATAAAAGAAAAGATAGATTTCTACTATAAAAGAAAATATAGATTTCTGCGATAAAAGAAAATATAGATTTCTGCGATGAAAGAAAAGATAGATTTCTGTGATAAAAGAAAATATAGATTTCTGTGATAAAAGAAAACATATATTTCTGTGATAAAAGAAAAGATAGATTTCTACTATAAAAGAAAAGATAGATTTCTGCGATAAAAGAAAAGATAGATTTCTGCGATGAAAGAAAACATAGATTTCTGTGATAAAAGAAAATATAGATTTCTGTGATAAAAGAAAAGATAGATTTCTGTGATAAAAGAAAAGATAGATTTCTACTATAAAAGAAAAGATAGATTTCTGTGATAAAAGAAAAGATAGATTTCTACTATAAAAGAAAACATAGATTTCTGCGATAAAAGAAAAGATAGATTTCTACTATAAAAGAAAATATAGATTTCTGCGATAAAAGAAAAGATAGATTTCTACTATAAAAGAAAAGATAGATTTCTACTATAAAAGAAAAGATAGATTTCTACTATAAAAGAAAAGATAGATTTCTGCGATAAAAGAAAAGATAGATTTATACTATAAAAGAAAACATAGATTTCTGCTATAAAAGAAAACATAGATTTCTGCGATAAAAGAAAAGATAGATTTCTGCGATAAAAGAAAAGATAGATTTCTACTATAAAAGAAAAGATAGATTTCTTCGATAAAAGAAAATATAGATTTCTGCGATAAAAGAAAAGACAGATTTCTACTATAAAAGAAAAGATAGATTTCTGTGATAAAAGAAAAGATAGATTTCTACTATAAAAGAAAACATAGATTTCTGCGATAAAAGAAAAGATAGATTTCTACTATAAAAGAAAAGATAGATTTCTGCGATAAAAGAAAAGATAGATTTCTACTATAAAAGAAAATATAGATTTCTGCGATAAAAGAAAAGATAGATTTCTACTATAAAAGAAAAGATAGATTTCTGCGATAAAAGAAAAGATAGATTTCTACTATAAAAGAAAATATAGATTTCTGCGATAAAAGAAAAGATAGATTTCTACTATAAAAGAAAATATAGATTTCTGCGATAAAAGAAAAGATAGATTTCTACTATAAAAGAAAAGATAGATTTCTGCGATAAAAGAAAAGATAGATTTCTGCGATAAAAGAAAACATAGATTTCTGCGATAAAAGAAAAGATAGATTTCTGTGATAAAAGAAAAGATAGATTTCTGCGATAAAAGAAAAGATAGATTTCTGTGATAAAAGAAAAGATAGATTTCTACTATAAAAGAAAATATAGATTTCTGCGATAAAAGAAAAGATAGATTTCTACTATAAAAGAAAAGATAGATTTCTTCGATAAAAGAAAATATAGATTTCTGCGATAAAAGAAAAGACAGATTTCTACTATAAAAGAAAAGATAGATTTCTACTATAAAAGAAAAGATAGATTTCTGCGATAAAAGAAAAGATAGATTTCTGCGATGAAAGAAAACATAGATTTCTGTGATAAAAGAAAATATAGATTTCTGTGATAAAAGAAAACATAGATTTCTGTGATAAAAGAAAAGATAGATTTCTACTATAAAAGAAAAGATAGATTTCTGTGATAAAAGAAAAGATAGATTTCTACTATAAAAGAAAACATAGATTTCTGCGATAAAAGAAAAGATAGATTTCTACTATAAAAGAAAATATAGATTTCTGCGATAAAAGAAAAGATAGATTTCTACTATAAAAGAAAAGATAGATTTCTACTATAAAAGAAAAGATAGATTTCTACTATAAAAGAAAAGATAGATTTCTGCGATAAAAGAAAAGATAGATTTATACTATAAAAGAAAACATAGATTTCTGCGATAAAAGAAAACATAGATTTCTGCGATAAAAGAAAAGATAGATTTCTGCGATAAAAGAAAAGATAGATTTCTGCGATAAAAGAAAAGATAGATTTCTGTGATAAAAGAAAAGATAGATTTCTGCGATAAAAGAAAAGATTTCTTGACGACGTTTCCAGGATCAGAAGAATCGGATCCATGAGTCATTGAGTCATTGTTCTCTCTCTCCTGCTGAAGCTGCTTCCAGACATGAACACATGAGGAATCGAAC
>NW_028258723.1:0-49811 GCF_982586985.1 Callionymus lyra
CAAAACTCCACACATTTTTTTATTTATTTTTTTTACCTCTTCAAAACTCCAACTTTTTTTTTTTTTTTTTTTACCTCTTCAAAACTCCACAAATTTATTTATTTATTTTTTTTACCTCTTCAAAACTCCAACTTTTTTTTTTTTTTTTTTTACCTCTTCAAAACTCCAACATTGATTTTTTGTTCCTTTTTTTACCTCTTCAAAACTCCAACTTTTTTTTTTTTTTACCTCTTCAAAACTCAAATTTTTTTTTTTTTTTTTTACCTCTTCAAAACTCAATTTTTTTTTTATTACCTATTAAAAACTCCTATATTTTTTTTTTTTTTTTTACCTCTTCAAAACTCCAACATTGATTTTTTGTTCCTTTTTTTACCTCTTCAAAACTCCAACTTTTTTTTTTTTTTACCTCTTCAAAACTCCACACATTTTTTTTTTTTTTTTTTTTACCTCTTCAAAACTCCAACTTTTTTTTTTTTTTTTTTTACCTCTTCAAAACTCCACAAATTTTTTTATTTATTTTTTTTACCTCTTCAAAACTCCAACATTGATTTTTTGTTCCTTTTTTTACCTCTTCAAAACTCCAACTTTTTTTTTTTTTTACCTCTTCAAAACTCAAATTTTTTTTTTTTTTTTTTACCTCTTCAAAACTCAATTTTTTTTTTTTTACCTATTAAAAACTCCTAAATTTTTTTTTTTTTTTTTTTACCTCTTCAAAACTCCAACATTGATTTTTTGTTCCTTTTTTTACCTCTTGAAAACTCCAACTTTTTTTTTTTTTTTTACCTCTTCAAAACTCCACAATTTCTTTTTTTTTTTTTTACCTCTTCAAAACTCAATTTTTTTTTTTTTACCTCTTCAAAACTCCAACATTGATTTTTTGTTCCTTTTTTTACCTCTTCAAAACTCAATTTTTTTTTTTTTTTTTACCTCTTCAAAACTCCAATTTTTTTTTTTTTTTTTTACCTATTCAAAACTCCTAAATTTTTTTTTTTTTTTTTTACCTCTTCAAAACTCCAACATTGATTTTTTGTTGCTTTTTTTACCTCTTCAAAACTCAATTTTTTTTTTTTTTTTACCTCTTCAAAACTCAATTTTTTTTTTTTACCTCTTCAAAACTCCACAATTTATTTTTTTTTTTAGCTCTTCAAAACTCAATTTTTTTTTTTTTTTTTACCTCTTCAAAACTCCACATTTTTTTTTTTTTTTTTTTTACCTCTTCAAAACTCCAACATTGATTTTTTGTTCCTTTTTTTACCTCTTCAAAACTCCAACTTTTTTTTTTTTTTTACCTCTTCAAAACTCCAACATTGATTTTTTGTTCCTTTTTTTACCTCTTCAAAACTCCAACTTTTTTTTTTTTTTTTACCTCTTCAAAACTCAATTTTTTTAATTTTTTTTTACCTCTTCAAAACTCCTAAATTTTATTTTTATTTTTTTTTACCTCTTCAAAACTCCACAATTTTTTTTTTTTGTTTTACCTCTTCAAAACTCCTAAATTTTTTTTTTTTTTTTACCTCTTCAAAACTCCACAATTTTTTTTTTTTTTTTTTTACCTCTTCAAAACTCCACAATTTTTTTTTTTTTTTACCTATTCAAAACTCCTAAATTTTTTTTTTTTTTTTTTTACCTCTTCAAAACTCCAACATTGATTTTTTGTTCCTTTTTTTACCTCTTCAAAACTCCAACTTTTTTTTTTTTTTTACCTCTTCAAAACTCTTTTTTTTTTTTTTTTTACCTCTTCAAAACTCCAACTTTTTTTTTTTTTTTTACCTCTTCAAAACTCCAACATTGATTTTTTGTTCCTTTTTTTACCTCTTCAAAACTCCAACATTGATTTTTTGTTCCTTTTTTTACCTCTTCAAAACTCCTAAAATTTTTTTATTTTTTTTTCCTCTTCAAAACTCCAACTTTTTTTTTTTTTTTCCTCTTCAAAACTCCACAATTTTTTTTATTTATTTTTTTTACCTCTTCAAAACTCCAACTTTTTTTTTTTTTTTTTTTACCTCTTCAAAACTCCTAAATTTTTTTTTAATTTTTTTTACCTCTTCAAAACTCCACAATTTTTTTTTTTTTTTTTACCTCTTCAAAACTCCTAAATTTATTTATTTATTTTTTACCTCTTCAAAACTCCAACATTGATTTTTTGTTCCTTTTTTTAGCTCTTCAAAACTCCACAATTTTTTTTTTTTTTTTTTTACCTATTCAAAACTCCAACTTTTGTTTTTTTTTACCTCTTCAAAACTCCAACATTGATTTTTTGTTCCTTTTTTTTCCTCTTCAAAACTCCACAATTTTTTTTATTTATTTTTTTTACCTCTTCAAAACTCCAACTTTTTTTTTTTTTTTTTTTACCTCTTCAAAACTCCTAAATTTTTTTTTTTTTTTTTTACCTCTTCAAAACTCCACAATTTTTTTTTTTTTTTAGCTCTTCAAAACTCAATTTTTTTTATTTTTTTTTTTACCTCTTCAAAACTCCAACATTGATTGTTTGTTCCTTTTTTTACCTCTTCAAAACTCAATTTTTTTTTTTTTTTTTTTACCTATTCAAAACTCCTAAATTTTTTTTTTTTTTTTTACCTCTTCAAAACTCCAACATTGATTTTTTGTTGCTTTTTTTACCTCTTCAAAACTCCAAATTTTTTTTTTTTTTTTACCTCTTCAAAACTCAATTTTTTTTTTTTTACCTATTAAAAACTCCTAAATTTTTTTTTTTTTTTTTTTACCTCTTCAAAACTCCAACATTGATTTTTTGTTCCTTTTTTTACCTCTTCAAAACTCCAACTTTTTTTTTTTTTTTTACCTCTTCAAAACTCCACAATTTTTTTTTTTTTTACCTCTTCAAAACTCAATTTTTTTTTTTTTTTTTTTTTTACCTCTTCAAAACTCCATTTTTTTTTTTTACCTATTCAAAACTCCTAAATTTTTTTTTTTTACCTCTTCAAAACTCCACACATTTTTTTATTTATTTTTTTTACCTCTTCAAAACTCCAACTTTTTTTTTTTTTTTTTTTACCTCTTCAAAACTCCAACATTGATTTTTTGTTCCTTTTTTTACCTCTTCAAAACTCCAACTTTTTTTTTTTTTTTTTTTTACCTCTTCAAAACTCCAACTTTTTTTTATTTTTTTTTTTACCTCTTCAAAACTCCACAATTAATTTTTTTTTTTTTACCTATTCAAAACTCCTAAATTTTTTTTTTTTTTTTTTTACCTCTTCAAAACTCCAACATTGATTTTTTGTTCCTTTTTTTACCTCTTCAAAACTCAATTTCTTTTTTTTTTTTACCTCTTCAAAACTCCACACATTTTTTTTTTTTTTTTTTTTTACCTCTTCAAAACTCCAACTTTTTTTTTTTTTTTTTTTACCTCTTCAAAACTCCACAAATTTTTTTATTTATTTTTTTTACCTCTTCAAAACTCCAACTTTTTTTTTTTTTTTTTTTACCTCTTCAAAACTCCAACATTGATTTTTTGTTCCTTTTTTTACCTCTTCAAAACTCCAACTTTTTTTTTTTTTTACCTCTTCAAAACTCAAATTTTTTTTTTTTTTTTTTACCTCTTCAAAACTCAATTTTTTTTTTTTTACCTATTAAAAACTCCTAAATTTTTTTTTTTTTTTTTTACCTCTTCAAAACTCCAACATTGATTTTTTGTTCCATTTTTTACCTCTTCAAAACTCCAACTTTTTTTTTTTTTTTTACCTCTTCAAAACTCCACAATTTCTTTTCTTTTTTTTTTACCTCTTCAAAACTCAATTTTTTTTTTTTTACCTCTTCAAAACTCCAACATTGATTTTTTGTTCCTTTTTTTACCTCTTCAAAACTCAATTTTTTTTTTTTTTTTACCTCTTCAAAACTCCAATTTTTTTTTTTTTTTTTTTACCTATTCAAAACTCCTAAATTTTTTTATTTTTTTTTTACCTCTTCAAAACTCCAACATTGATTTTTTGTTCCTTTTTTTACCTCTTCAAAACTCCAACTTTTTTTTTTTTTTTTACCTCTTCAAAACTCAATTTTTTTTATTTTTTTTTACCTCTTCAAAACTCCTAAATTTTTTTTTTTTTTTTTTTTTTACCTCTTCAAAACTCCACAATTTTTTTTTTTTTTTACCTCTTCAAAACTCCTAAATTTTTTATTTTTTTTTACCTCTTCAAAACTCCACAATTTTTTTTTTTTTTTTTTACCTCTTCAAAACTCCACAATTTTTTTTTTTTTTTTACCTATTCAAAACTCCTAATTTTTTTTTTTTTTTTTTTTACCTCTTCAAAACTCCAACATTGATTTTTTGTTCCTTTTTTTACCTCTTCAAAACTCCAACTTTTTTTTTTTTTTTACCTCTTCAAAACTCATTTTTTTTTTTTTTTTTTACCTCTTCAAAACTCCAACTTTTTTTTATTTTTTTTTTTACCTCTTCAAAACTCCACAATTAATTTTTTTTTTTTTACCTATTCAAAACTCCTAAATTTTTTTTTTTTTTTTTTACCTCTTCAAAACTCCAACATTGATTTTTTGTTCCTTTTTTTACCTCTTCAAAACTCAATTTTTTTTTTTTTTTACCTCTTCAAAACTCCACACATTTTTTTTTTATTTTTTTTTACCTCTTCAAAACTCCAACTTTTTTTTTTTTTTTTTTTACCTCTTCAAAACTCCACAAATTTTTTTATTTATTTTTTTTACCTCTTCAAAACTCCAACATTGATTTTTTGTTCCTTTTTTTACCTCTTCAAAACTCAATTTTTTTTTTTTTTTTACCTCTTCAAAACTCCACACATTTTTTTTTTTTTTTTTTTTACCTCTTCAAAACTCCAACTTTTTTTTTTTTTTTTTTTACCTCTTCAAAACTCCACAAATTTTTTTATTTATTTTTTTTACCTCTTCAAAACTCCAACTTTTTTTTTTTTTTTTTTTACCTCTTCAAAACTCCAACATTGATTTTTTGTTCCTTTTTTTACCTCTTCAAAACTCCAACTTTTTTTTTTTTTTACCTCTTCAAAACTCAAATTTTTTTTTTTTTTTTTTACCTCTTCAAAACTCAATTTTTTTTTTTTTACCTATTAAAAACTCCTAAATTTTTTTTTTTTTTTTTTTACCTCTTCAAAACTCCAACATTGATTTTTTGTTCCTTTTTTTACCTCTTCAAAACTCCAACTTTTTTTTTTTTTTTACCTCTTCAAAACTCCACAATTTCTTTTTTTTTTTTTTTACCTCTTCAAAACTCAATTTTTTTTTTTTTACCTCTTCAAAACTCCAACATTGATTTTTTGTTCCTTTTTTTACCTCTTCAAAACTCAATTTTTTTTTTTTTTTTTACCTCTTCAAAACTCCAATTTTTTTTTTTTTTTTTTACCTATTCAAAACTCCTAAATTTTTTTTTTTTTTTTTTACCTCTTCAAAACTCCAACATTGATTTTTTGTTCCTTTTTTTACCTCTTCAAAACTCCAACTTTTTTTTTTTTTTTTACCTCTTCAAAACTCAATTTTTTTTTTTTTTTTTTACCTCTTCAAAACTCCTAAATTTTTTTTTTTTTTTTTTTTACCTCTTCAAAACTCCACACATTTTTTTATTTATTTTTTTTACCTCTTCAAAACTCCAACTTTTTTTTTTTTTTTTTTTACCTCTTCAAAACTCCACAAATTTATTTATTTATTTTTTTTACCTCTTCAAAACTCCAACTTTTTTTTTTTTTTTTTTTACCTCTTCAAAACTCCAACATTGATTTTTTGTTCCTTTTTTTACCTCTTCAAAACTCCAACTTTTTTTTTTTTTTACCTCTTCAAAACTCAAATTTTTTTTTTTTTTTTTTACCTCTTCAAAACTCAATTTTTTTTTTTTTACCTATTAAAAACTCCTATATATATTTTTTTTTTTTTACCTCTTCAAAACTCCAACATTGATTTTTTGTTCCTTTTTTTTCCTTTTCAAAACTCCTAAATTTTTTTTTTTTTTTTTTTCCTCTTCAAAACTCCACAATTTTTTTTATTTTTTTTTTTTACCTCTTCAAAACTCCAACTTTTTTTTTTTTTTTTTTTACCTCTTCAAAACTCCAACTTTTTTTTTTTTTTACCTCTTCAAAACTCAATTTTTTTTTTTTTTTTACCTCTTCAAAACTCCACACATTTTTTTATTTATTTTTTTTACCTCTTCAAAACTCCAACTTTTTTTTTTTTTTTTTTTACCTCTTCAAAACTCCACAAATTTATTTATTTATTTTTTTTACCTCTTCAAAACTCCAACTTTTTTTTTTTTTTTTTTTACCTCTTCAAAACTCCAACATTGATTTTTTGTTCCTTTTTTTACCTCTTCAAAACTCCAACTTTTTTTTTTTTTTACCTCTTCAAAACTCAAATTTTTTTTTTTTTTTTTTACCTCTTCAAAACTCAATTTTTTTTTTTTTACCTATTAAAAACTCCTATATTTTTTTTTTTTTTTTTACCTCTTCAAAACTCCAACATTGATTTTTTGTTCCTTTTTTTACCTCTTCAAAACTCCAACTTTTTTTTTTTTTTACCTCTTCAAAACTCCAACATTGATTTTTTGTTCCTTTTTTTTCCTTTTCAAAACTCCTAAATTTTTTTTATTTTTTTTTTCCTCTTCAAAACTCCACAATTTTTTTTATTTTTTTTTTTTACCTCTTCAAAACTCCAACTTTTTTTTTTTTTTTTTTTACCTCTTCAAAACTCCTAATTTTTTTTTTTTTTTTTTACCTCTTCAAAACTCCACAATTTTTTATTTTTTTTTTACCTATTCAAAACTCCTAAATTTTTTTTTTTTTTTTTTACCTCTTCAAAACTCCAACATTGATTTTTTGTTGCTTTTTTTACCTCTTCAAAACTCCAAAATTTTTTTTTTTTTTTACCTCTTCAAAACTCAATTTTTTTTTTTTACCTCTTCAAAACTCCACAATTTTTTTTTTTTTTTTAGCTCTTCAAAACTCAATTTTTTTTTTTTTTTTTACCTCTTCAAAACTCCAATTTTTTTTTTTTTTTTTACCTCTTCAAAACTCCTAAATTTTTTTTTTTTTTTACCTCTTCAAAACTCCACATTTTTTTATTTTTTTTTTTACCTCTTCAAAACTCCAACATTGATTTTTTGTTCCTTTTTTTACCTCTTCAAAACTCCAACTTTTTTTTTTTTTTTTACCTCTTCAAAACTCCTAACTTTTTTTTTTTTTTTACCTCTTCAAAACTCCACAATTTTTTTTTTTTTTTTTTACCTCTTCAAAACTCCAACATTGATTTTTTGTTCCTTTTTTTACCTCTTCAAAACTCCAACTTTTTTTTTTTTTTTTACCTCTTCAAAACTCAATTTTTTTTATTTTTTTTTACCTCTTCAAAACTCCACAATTTTTTTTTTTTTTTTACCTCTTCAAAACTCCACAATTTTTTTTTTTTTTTTTTACCTCTTCAAAACTCCACAATTTTTTTTTTTTTTTTTACCTATTCAAAACTCCTAAATTTTTTTTATTTTTTTTTTACCTCTTCAAAACTCCAACATTGATTTTTTGTTCCTTTTTTTACCTCTTCAAAACTCCAACTTTTTTTTTTTTTTACCTCTTCAAAACTCTTTTTTTTTTTTTTTTTTTTACCTCTTCAAAACTCCAACTTTTTTTTTTTTTTTTTTTTACCTCTTCAAAACTCCACAATTAATTTTTTTTTTTTACCTATTCAAAACTCCTAAATTTTTTTTTTTTTTTTTTTACCTCTTCAAAACTCCAACATTGATTTTTTGTTCCTTTTTTTACCTCTTCAAAACTCCACACATTTTTTTATTTTTTTTTTTTACCTCTTCAAAACTCCAACTTTTTTTTTTTTTTTTTTTACCTCTTCAAAACTCCACAAATTTTTTTATTTATTTTTTTTACCTCTTCAAAACTCCAACTTTTTTTTTTTTTTTTTTTACCTCTTCAAAACTCCAACATTGATTTTTTGTTCCTTTTTTTACCTCTTCAAAACTCCAACTTTTTTTTTTTTTTACCTCTTCAAAACTCAAATTTTTTTTTTTTTTTTTTACCTCTTCAAAACTCAATTTTTTTTTTTTACCTATTAAAAACTCCTAAATTTTTTTTTTTTTTTTTTTACCTCTTCAAAACTCCAACATTGATTTTTTGTTCCTTTTTTTACCTCTTCAAAACTCCAACTTTTTTTTTTTTTTTTACCTCTTCAAAACTCCACAATTTCTTTTTTTTTTTTTTTACCTCTTCAAAACTCAATTTTTTTTTTTTTACCTCTTCAAAACTCCAACATTGATTTTTTGTTCCTTTTTTTACCTCTTCAAAACTCAATTTTTTTTTTTTTTTTACCTCTTCAAAACTCCAATTTTTTTTTTTTTTTTTTTACCTATTCAAAACTCCTAAATTTTTTTTTTTTTTTTTTACCTCTTCAAAACTCCAACATTGATTTTTTGTTCCTTTTTTTACCTCTTCAAAACTCCAACTTTTTTTTTTTTTTTTACCTCTTCAAAACTCAATTTTTTTTATTTTTTTTTACCTCTTCAAAACTCCTAAATTTTTTTTTATTTTTTTTTTACCTCTTCAAAACTCCACAATTTTTTTTTTTTTTACCTCTTCAAAACTCCTAAATTTTTTATTTTTTTTTACCTCTTCAAAACTCCACAATTTTTTTTTTTTTTTTTTACCTCTTCAAAACTCCACAATTTTTTTTTTTTTTACCTATTCAAAACTCCTAATTTTTTTTATTTTTTTTTTACCTCTTCAAAACTCCAACATTGATTTTTTGTTCCTTTTTTTACCTCTTCAAAACTCCAACTTTTTTTTTTTTTTACCTCTTCAAAACTCTTTTTTTTTTTTTTTTTTACCTCTTCAAAACTCCAACTTTTTTTTATTTATTTTTTTACCTCTTCAAAACTCCACAATTAATTTTTTTTTTTTTACCTATTCAAAACTCCTAAATTTTTTTTTTTTTTTTTACCTCTTCAAAACTCCAACATTGATTTTTTGTTCCTTTTTTTACCTCTTCAAAACTCAATTTTTTTTTTTTTTTACCTCTTCAAAACTCCACACATTTTTTTATTTTTTTTTTTTACCTCTTCAAAACTCCAACTTTTTTTTTTATTTTTTTTACCTCTTCAAAACTCCACAAATTTTTTTATTTATTTTTTTTACCTCTTCAAAACTCCAACTTTTTTTTTTTTTTTTTTTACCTCTTCAAAACTCCAACATTGATTTTTTGTTCCTTTTTTTACCTCTTCAAAACTCCAACTTTTTTTTTTTTTTACCTCTTCAAAACTCAATTTTTTTTTTTTTTTTTTTACCTCTTCAAAACTCAATTTTTTTTTTTTTACCTATTAAAAACTCCTAAATTTTTTTTATTTTTTTTTTACCTCTTCAAAACTCCAACATTGATTTTTTGTTCCTTTTTTTACCTCTTGAAAACTCCAACTTTTTTTTTTTTTTTTACCTCTTCAAAACTCCACAATTTCTTTTTTTTTTTTTTACCTCTTCAAAACTCAATTTTTTTTTTTTTACCTCTTCAAAACTCCAACATTGATTTTTTGTTCCTTTTTTTACCTCTTCAAAACTCAATTTTTTTTTTTTTTTTTACCTCTTCAAAACTCCAATTTTTTTTTTTTTTTTTACCTATTCAAAACTCCTAAATTTTTTTTTTTTTTTTTTACCTCTTCAAAACTCCAACATTGATTTTTTGTTGCTTTTTTTACCTCTTCAAAACTCCAAAATTTTTTTTTTTTTTTACCTCTTCAAAACTCAATTTTTTTTTTTTACCTCTTCAAAACTCCAACATTGATTTTTTGTTCCTTTTTTTACCTCTTCAAAACTCCAACTTTTTTTTTTTTTTACCTCTTCAAAACTCAAATTTTTTTTTTTTTTTTTTACCTCTTCAAAACTCAATTTTTTTTTTTTACCTATTAAAAACTCCTAAATTTTTTTTTTTTTTTTTTTACCTCTTCAAAACTCCAACATTGATTTTTTGTTCCTTTTTTTACCTCTTCAAAACTCCAACTTTTTTTTTTTTTTACCTCTTCAAAACTCCAACATTGATTTTTTGTTCCTTTTTTTACCTCTTCAAAACTCAATTTTTTTTTTTTTTTTTACCTCTTCAAAACTCCAATTTTTTTTTTTTTTTTTTACCTATTCAAAACTCCTAAATTTTTTTTTTTTTTTTTTACCTCTTCAAAACTCCAACATTGATTTTTTGTTGCTTTTTTTACCTCTTCAAAACTCCAAAATTTTTTTTTTTTTTTACCTCTTCAAAACTCAATTTTTTTTTTTTACCTCTTCAAAACTCCAACATTGATTTTTTGTTCCTTTTTTTACCTCTTCAAAACTCCAACTTTTTTTTTTTTTTTACCTCTTCAAAACTCCACAATTTCTTTTTTTTTTTTTTTACCTCTTCAAAACTCAATTTTTTTTTTTTTACCTCTTCAAAACTCCAACATTGATTTTTTGTTCCTTTTTTTACCTCTTCAAAACTCAATTTTTTTTTTTTTTTTACCTCTTCAAAACTACAACTTTTTTTTTTTTTTTTTTACCTATTCAAAACTCCTAAATTTTTTTTTTTTTTTTTACCTCTTCAAAACTCCAACATTGATTTTTTGTTCCTTTTTTTACCTCTTCAAAACTCCAACTTTTTTTTTTTTTTTTACCTCTTCAAAACTCAATTTTTTCTATTTTTTTTTACCTCTTCAAAACTCCTAAATTTTTTTTTATTTTTTTTTTACCTCTTCAAAACTCCACAATTTTTTTTTTTTTTTACCTCTTCAAAACTCCTAAATTTTTTATTTTTTTTTACCTCTTCAAAACTCCACAATTTTTTTTTTTTTTTTTACCTCTTCAAAACTCCACAATTTTTTTTTTTTTTTACCTATTCAAAACTCCTAATTTTTTTTATTTTTTTTTTACCTCTTCAAAACTCCAACATTGATTTTTTGTTCCTTTTTTTACCTCTTCAAAACTCCAACTTTTTTTTTTTTTTACCTCTTCAAAACTCATTTTTTTTTTTTTTTTTACCTCTTCAAAACTCCAACTTTTTTTTATTATTTTTTTTACCTCTTCAAAACTCCACAATTAATTTTTTTTTTTTTACCTATTCAAAACTCCTAAATTTTTTTTTTTTTTTTTACCTCTTCAAAACTCCAACATTGATTTTTTGTTCCTTTTTTTACCTCTTCAAAACTCAATTTTTTTTTTTTTTTACCTCTTCAAAACTCCACACATTTTTTTATTTTTTTATTTACCTCTTCAAAACTCCAACTTTTTTTTTTTTTTTTTTTACCTCTTCAAAACTCCACAAATTTTTTTATTTATTTTTTTTACCTCTTCAAAACTCCAACTTTTTTTTTTTTTTTTTTTACCTCTTCAAAACTCCAACATTGATTTTTTGTTCCTTTTTTTACCTCTTCAAAACTCCAACTTTTTTTTTTTTTTACCTCTTCAAAACTCAATTTTTTTTTTTTTACCTATTAAAAACTCCTAAATTTTTTTTTTTTTTTTTTTACCTCTTCAAAACTCCAACATTGATTTTTTGTTCCTTTTTTTACCTCTTCAAAACTCCAACTTTT
Organism: Callionymus lyra; assembly: GCF_982586985.1. Lineage (NCBI taxonomy): Eukaryota > Metazoa > Chordata > Actinopteri > Syngnathiformes > Callionymidae > Callionymus > Callionymus lyra. The sequence goes on from NW_028258723.1 coordinate 11,534, forward strand.
TTTTTTTTTTTTACCTCTTCAAAACTCCACAATTTCTTTTTTTTTTTTTTTACCTCTTCAAAACTCAATTTTTTTTTTTTTACCTCTTCAAAACTCCAACATTGATTTTTTGTTCCTTTTTTTACCTCTTCAAAACTCAATTTTTTTTTTTTTTTTACCTCTTCAAAACTCAAATTTTTTTTTTTTTTTTTTACCTCTTCAAAACTCAATTTTTTTTTTTTTACCTATTAAAAACTCCTAAATTTTTTTTTTTTTTTTTTTACCTCTTCAAAACTCCAACATTGATTTTTTGTTCCTTTTTTTACCTCTTGAAAACTCCAACTTTTTTTTTTTTTTTTACCTCTTCAAAACTCCACAATTTCTTTTTTTTTTTTTTACCTCTTCAAAACTCAATTTTTTTTTTTTTACCTCTTCAAAACTCCAACATTGATTTTTTGTTCCTTTTTTTACCTCTTCAAAACTCAATTTTTTTTTTTTTTTTTACCTCTTCAAAACTCCAATTTTTTTTTTTTTTTTTTTACCTATTCAAAACTCCTAAATTTTTTTTTTTTTTTTTACCTCTTCAAAACTCCACAAATTTTTTTATTTATTTTTTTTACCTCTTCAAAACTCCAACTTTTTTTTTTTTTTTTTTTACCTCTTCAAAACTCCAACATTGATTTTTTGTTCCTTTTTTTACCTCTTCAAAACTCCAACTTTTTTTTTTTTTTACCTCTTCAAAACTCAAATTTTTTTTTTTTTTTTTTACCTCTTCAAAACTCAATTTTTTTTTTTTTACCTATTAAAAACTCCTAAATTTTTTTTTTTTTTTTTTTACCTCTTCAAAACTCCAACATTGATTTTTTGTTCCTTTTTTTACCTCTTGAAAACTCCAACTTTTTTTTTTTTTTTACCTCTTCAAAACTCCACAATTTCTTTTTTTTTTTTTTACCTCTTCAAAACTCAATTTTTTTTTTTTTACCTCTTCAAAACTCCAACATTGATTTTTTGTTCCTTTTTTTACCTCTTCAAAACTCAATTTTTTTTTTTTTTTTTACCTCTTCAAAACTCCAATTTTTTTTTTTTTTTTTTTACCTATTCAAAACTCCTAAATTTTTTTTTTTTTTTTTTATCTCTTCAAAACTCCAACATTGATTTTTTGTTGCTTTTTTTACCTCTTCAAAACTCCAAAATTATTTTTTTTTTTTACCTCTTCAAAACTCCACAATTTTTTTTTTTTTTTAGCTCTTCAAAACTCAATTTTTTTTTTTTTTTTACCTCTTCAAAACTCCACATTTTTTTTTTTTTTTTTTTTACCTCTTCAAAACTCCAACATTGATTTTTTGTTCCTTTTTTTACCTCTTCAAAACTCCAACTTTTTTTTTTTTTTTTACCTCTTCAAAACTCCAACATTGATTTTTTGTTCCTTTTTTTACCTCTTCAAAACTCCAACTTTTTTTTTTTTTTTTACCTCTTCAAAACTCCTAACTTTTTTTTTTTTTTTTACCTCTTCAAAACTCCACAATTTTTTTTTTTTTTTTTTACCTCTTCAAAACTCCAACATTGATTTTTTGTTCCTTTTTTTACCTCTTCAAAACTCCAACTTTTTTTTTTTTTTTTACCTCTTCAAAACTCAATTTTTTTAATTTTTTTTTACCTCTTCAAAACTCCTAAATTTTTTTTTTATTTTTTTTTACCTCTTCAAAACTCCACAATTTTTTTTTTTGTTTTACCTCTTCAAAACTCCTAAATTTTTTTTTTTTTTTTACCTCTTCAAAACTCCACAATTTTTTTTTTTTTTTTTTACCTCTTCAAAACTCCACAATTTTTTATTTTTTTTTTACCTATTCAAAACTCCTAAATTTTTTTTTTTTTTTTTTTACCTCTTCAAAACTCCAACATTGATTTTTTGTTCCTTTTTTTACCTCTTCAAAACTCCAACTTTTTTTTTTTTTTTACCTCTTCAAAACTCTTTTTTTTTTTTTTTTTTACCTCTTCAAAACTCCTAAATTTTTTTTTTTTTTTTTTTCCTCTTCAAAACTCCACAATTTTTTTTTTTTTTTTACCTCTTCAAAACTCCTAAATTTTTTTTTTTTTTTACCTCTTCAAAACTCCACAATTTTTTTTTTTTTTTTTACCTCTTCAAAACTCCACAATTTTTTTTTTTTTTTTTTACCTCTTCAAAACTCCACAATTTTTTTTTTTTTTTTTACCTATTCAAAACTCCTAAATTTTTTTTTTTTTTTTTTTACCTCTTCAAAACTCCAACATTGATTTTTTGTTCCTTTTTTTACCTCTTCAAAACTCCAACTTTTTTTTTTTTTTACCTCTTCAAAACTCCAACATTGGTTTTTGTTCCTTTTTTTACCTCTTCAAAACTCCAACTTTTTTTTTTTTTTACCTCTTCAAAACTCAATTTTTTTTTTTTTTTTTTTTACCTCTTCAAAACTCAATTTTTTTTTTTTACCTATTCAAAACTCCTAATTTTTTTTTTAATTTTTTTTTTACCTCTTCAAAACTCCATTTTTTTTTTTACCTATTCAAAACTCCTAAATTTTTTTTTTTTTTTTTTTACCTCTTCAAAACTCCAACATTGATTTTTTGTTCCTTTTTTTACCTCTTCAAAACTCCAACTTTTTTTTTTTTTTACCTCTTCAAAACTCCAACATTGATTTTTTGTTCCTTTTTTTACCTCTTCAAAACTCCAACTTTTTTTTTTTTTTACCTCTTCAAAACTCCAACTTTTTTTTTTTTTTTTTTTTACCTCTTCAAAACTCCACAAATTTATTTATTTATTTTTTTTACCTCTTCAAAACTCCAACTTTTTTTTTTTTTTTTTTACCTCTTCAAAACTCCAACATTGATTTTTTGTTCCTTTTTTTACCTCTTCAAAACTCCAACTTTTTTTTTTTTTTACCTCTTCAAAACTCAAATTTTTTTTTTTTTTTTTTACCTCTTCAAAACTCAATTTTTTTTTTTTACCTATTAAAAACTCCTAAATTTTTTTTTTTTTTTTTTTACCTCTTCAAAACTCCAACATTGATTTTTTGTTCCTTTTTTTACCTCTTCAAAACTCCAACTTTTTTTTTTTTTTTTACCTCTTCAAAACTCCACAATTTTTTTTTTTTTTTACCTCTTCAAAACTCAATTTTTTTTTTTTTTTTTTTTTTACCTCTTCAAAACTCCATTTTTTTTTTTACCTATTCAAAACTCCTAAATTTTTTTTTTTTTTTACCTCTTCAAAACTCCACAATTTTTTTTATTTATTTTTTTTACCTCTTCAAAACTCCAACTTTTTTTTTTTTTTTTTTTACCTCTTCAAAACTCCAACATTGATTTTTTGTTCCTTTTTTTACCTCTTCAAAACTCCAACTTTTTTTTTTTTACCTCTTCAAAACTCCACAATTTTTTTTTTTTTTTTTTTACCTCTTCAAAACTCCAACATTGATTTTTTGTTCCTTTTTTTACCTCTTCAAAACTCCAACTTTTTTTTTTTTTTTTACCTCTTCAAAACTCAATTTTTTTTTTTTACCTATTAAAAACTCCTAAATTTTTTTTTTTTTTTTTTACCTCTTCAAAACTCCAACATTGATTTTTTGTTCCTTTTTTTACCTCTTCAAAACTCCAACTTTTTTTTTTTTTTTACCTCTTCAAAACTCCACAATTTTTTTTTTTTTTACCTCTTCAAAACTCAATTTTTTTTTTTTTTTTTTTTTTACCTCTTCAAAACTCCATTTTTTTTTTTTACCTATTCAAAACTCCTAAATTTTTTTTTTTTTTTACCTCTTCAAAACTCCACACATTTTTTTATTTATTTTTTTTACCTCTTCAAAACTCCAACTTTTTTTTTTTTTTTTTTTACCTCTTCAAAACTCCACAAATTTTTTTATTTATTTTTTTTACCTCTTCAAAACTCCAACTTTTTTTTTATTTTTTTTACCTCTTCAAAACTCCAACATTGATTGTTTGTTCCTTTTTTTACCTCTTCAAAACTCAATTTTTTTTTTTTTTTTTTTTACCTATTCAAAACTCCTAAATTTTTTTTTTTTTTTTTACCTCTTCAAAACTCCAACATTGATTTTTTGTTCCTTTTTTTACCTCTTCAAAACTCCAACTTTTTTTTTTTTTTTTACCTCTTCAAAACTCAATTTTTTTTTTTTTTTTTTACCTCTTCAAAACTCCTAAATTTTTTTTTTTTTTTTTTTTCCTCTTCAAAACTCCACAATTTTTTTTTTTTTTTACCTCTTCAAAACTCCTAAATTTTTTTTTTTTTTACCTCTTCAAAACTCCACAATTTTTTTTTTTTTTTTTTACCTCTTCAAAACTCCACAATTTTTTTTTTTTTTTTTACCTATTCAAAACTCCTAAATTTTTTTTTTTTTTTTTTTTACCTCTTCAAAACTCCAACATTGATTTTTTGTTTCTTTTTTTACCTCTTCAAAACTCCAACTTTTTTTTTTTACCTCTTCAAAACTCCAACATTGGTTTTTTGTTCCTTTTTTTACCTCTTCAAAACTCCAACTTTTTTTTTTTTTTACCTCTTCAAAACTCCAACTTTTTTTTTTTTTTTTACCTCTTCAAAACTCAATTTTTTTTTTTTACCTATTAAAAACTCCTAAATTTTTTTTTTTTTTTTTTTTACCTCTTCAAAACTCCAACATTGATTTTTTGTTCCTTTTTTTACCTCTTCAAAACTCCAACTTTTTTTTTTTTTTTTTACCTCTTCAAAACTCCACAATTTTTTTTTTTTTTTACCTCTTCAAAACTCAATTTTTTTTTTTTTTTTTTTTTTACCTCTTCAAAACTCCATTTTTTTTTTTTACCTATTCAAAACTCCTAAATTTTTTTTTTTTTTTACCTCTTCAAAACTCCACACATTTTTTTATTTATTTTTTTTACCTCTTCAAAACTCCAACTTTTTTTTTTTTTTTTTTTACCTCTTCAAAACTCCACAAATTGTTTTATTTATTTTTTTTACCTCTTCAAAACTCCAACTTTTTTTTTTTTTTTTTTTTACCTCTTCAAAACTCCAACATTGATTTTTTGTTCCTTTTTTTACCTCTTCAAAACTCCAACTTTTTTTTTTTTACCTCTTCAAAACTCCACAATTTTTTTTTTTTTTTTTTTACCTCTTCAAAACTCCAACATTGATTTTTTGTTCCTTTTTTTACCTCTTCAAAACTCCAACTTTTTTTTTTTTTTTTACCTCTTCAAAACTCAATTTTTTTTTTTTTTTTTACCTCTTCAAAACTCCTAAATTTTTTTTTTTTTTTACCTCTTCAAAACTCCACAATTTTTTTTTTTTTTTTTACCTATTCAAAACTCCTACATTTTTTTATTTTTTTTTTTACCTCTTCAAAACTCCAACATTGGTTTTTTGTTCCTTTTTTTACCTCTTCAAAACTCCACCTTTTTTTTTTTTTTACCTCTTCAAAACTCCAACTTTTTTTTTTTTTTTACCTCTTCAAAACTCAATTTTTTTTTTTTACCTATTCAAAACTCCTAAATTTTTTTTTTTTTTTTTTTACCTCTTCAAAACTCCAACATTGATTTTTTGTTCCTTTTTTTACCTCTTCAAAACTCCAACTTTTTTTTTTTTTTTTACCTCTTCAAAACTCCACAATTTTTTTTTTTTTTACCTCTTCAAAACTCAATTTTTTTTTTTTTTTTTTTTTTTACCTCTTCAAAACTCCATTTTTTTTTTTACCTATTCAAAACTCCTAAATTTTTTTTTTTTTTTACCTCTTCAAAACTCCACACATTTTTTTATTTATTTTTTTTACCTCTTCAAAACTCCAACTTTTTTTTTTTTTTTTTTTTACCTCTTCAAAACTCCACAAATTTTTTTATTTATTTTTTTTACCTCTTCAAAACTCCAACTTTTTTTTTTTTTTTTTTTACCTCTTCAAAACTCCAACATTGATTTTTTGTTCCTTTTTTTACCTCTTCAAAACTCCAACTTTTTTTTTTTTACCTCTTCAAAACTCCTAAATTTTTTTTTTTTTTTTTTTACCTCTTCAAAACTCCAACATTGATTTTTTGTTTCTTTTTTTACCTCTTCAAAACTCCAACTTTTTTTTTTTTTTACCTCTTCAAAACTCCAACATTGGTTTTTTGTTCCTTTTTTTACCTCTTCAAAACTCCAACTTTTTTTTTTTTTTTACCTCTTCAAAACTCAATTTTTTTTTTTTTTTTTTACCTCTTCAAAACTCAATTTTTTTTTTTTACCTATTCAAAACTCCTAATTTTTTTTTTAATTTTTTTTTTTACCTCTTGAAAACTCCATTTTTTTTTTTTACCTATTCAAAACTCCTAAATTTTTTTTTTTTTTTTTTTACCTCTTCAAAACTCCAACATTGATTTTTTGTTCCTTTTTTTACCTCTTCAAAACTCAATTTTTTTTTTTTTTTTACCTCTTCAAAACTCCACACATTTTTTTATTTATTTTTTTTACCTCTTCAAAACTCCAACTTTTTTTTTTTTTTTTTTTACCTCTTCAAAACTCCACAAATTTATTTATTTATTTTTTTTACCTCTTCAAAACTCCAACTTTTTTTTTTTTTTTTTTTACCTCTTCAAAACTCCAACATTGATTTCTTGTTCCTTTTTTTACCTCTTCAAAACTCCAACTTTTTTTTTTTTTTACCTCTTCAAAACTCAAATATTTTTTTTTTTTTTTTACCTCTTCAAAACTCAATTTTTTTTTTTATTACCTATTAAAAACTCCTATATTTTTTTTTTTTTTTTTTTACCTCTTCAAAACTCCAACATTGATTTTTTGTTCCTTTTTTTACCTCTTCAAAACTCCAACTTTTTTTTTTTTTTACCTCTTCAAAACTCCACACATTTTTTTTTTTTTTTTTTTTACCTCTTCAAAACTCCAACTTTTTTTTTTTTTTTTTTTACCTCTTCAAAACTCCACAAATTTTTTTATTTATTTTTTTTACCTCTTCAAAACTCCAACATTGATTTTTTGTTCCTTTTTTTACCTCTTCAAAACTCCAACTTTTTTTTTTTTTTACCTCTTCAAAACTCAAATTTTTTTTTTTTTTTTTTACCTCTTCAAAACTCAATTTTTTTTTTTTTACCTATTAAAAACTCCTAAATTTTTTTTTTTTTTTTTTTACCTCTTCAAAACTCCAACATTGATTTTTTGTTCCTTTTTTTACCTCTTGAAAACTCCAACTTTTTTTTTTTTTTTTACCTCTTCAAAACTCCACAATTTCTTTTTTTTTTTTTTACCTCTTCAAAACTCAATTTTTTTTTTTTTACCTCTTCAAAACTCCAACATTGATTTTTTGTTCCTTTTTTTACCTCTTCAAAACTCAATTTTTTTTTTTTTTTTTACCTCTTCAAAACTCCAATTTTTTTTTTTTTTTTTTACCTATTCAAAACTCCTAAATTTTTTTTTTTTTTTTTTACCTCTTCAAAACTCCAACATTGATTTTTTGTTGCTTTTTTTACCTCTTCAAAACTCAATTTTTTTTTTTTTTTTACCTCTTCAAAACTCAATTTTTTTTTTTTACCTCTTCAAAACTCCACAATTTATTTATTTTTTTAGCTCTTCAAAACTCAATTTTTTTTTTTTTTTTACCTCTTCAAAACTCCACATTTTTTTTTTTTTTTTTTTACCTCTTCAAAACTCCAACATTGATTTTTTGTTCCTTTTTTTACCTCTTCAAAACTCCAACTTTTTTTTTTTTTTTTACCTCTTCAAAACTCCAACATTGATTTTTTGTTCCTTTTTTTACCTCTTCAAAACTCCAACTTTTTTTTTTTTTTTTACCTCTTCAAAACTCCTAACTTTTTTTTTTTTTTTACCTCTTCAAAACTCCACAATTTTTTTTTTTTTTTTTTACCTCTTCAAAACTCCAACATTGATTTTTTGTTCCTTTTTTTACCTCTTCAAAACTCCAACTTTTTTTTTTTTTTTTACCTCTTCAAAACTCAATTTTTTTAATTTTTTTTTACCTCTTCAAAACTCCTAAATTTTATTTTTATTTTTTTTTACCTCTTCAAAACTCCACAATTTTTTTTTTTTGTTTTACCTCTTCAAAACTCCTAAATTTTTTTTTTTTTTTTACCTCTTCAAAACTCCACAATTTTTTTTTTTTTTTTTTACCTCTTCAAAACTCCACAATTTTTTTTTTTTTTTTACCTATTCAAAACTCCTAAATTTTTTTTTTTTTTTTTTTACCTCTTCAAAACTCCAACATTGATTTTTTGTTCCTTTTTTTACCTCTTCAAAACTCCAACTTTTTTTTTTTTTTTACCTCTTCAAAACTCTTTTTTTTTTTTTTTTTACCTCTTCAAAACTCCAACTTTTTTTTTTTTTTTTACCTCTTCAAAACTCCAACATTGATTTTTTGTTCCTTTTTTTACCTCTTCAAAACTCCAACATTGATTTTTTGTTCCTTTTTTTACCTCTTCAAAACTCCTAAAAATTTTTTATTTTTTTTTCCCCTTCAAAACTCCAACTTTTTTTTTTTTTTTCCTCTTCAAAACTCCACAATTTTTTTTATTTATTTTTTTTACCTCTTCAAAACTCCAACTTTTTTTTTTTTTTTTTTTACCTCTTCAAAACTCCTAAATTTTTTTTAATTTTTTTTACCTCTTCAAAACTCCACAATTTTTTTTTTTTTTTTTACCTCTTCAAAACTCCTAAATTTATTTATTTATTTTTTACCTCTTCAAAACTCCAACATTGATTTTTTGTTCCTTTTTTTAGCTCTTCAAAACTCCACAATTTTTTTTTTTTTTTTTTTACCTATTCAAAACTCCAACTTTTGTTTTTTTTTACCTCTTCAAAACTCCAACATTGATTTTTTGTTCCTTTTTTTTCCTCTTCAAAACTCCACAATTTTTTTTATTTATTTTTTTTACCTCTTCAAAACTCCAACTTTTTTTTTTTTTTTTTTTACCTCTTCAAAACTCCTAAATTTTTTTTTTTTTTTTTTACCTCTTCAAAACTCCACAATTTTTTTTTTTTTTTAGCTCTTCAAAACTCAATTTTTTTTATTTTTTTTTTTACCTCTTCAAAACTCCAACATTGATTGTTTGTTCCTTTTTTTACCTCTTCAAAACTCAATTTTTTTTTTTTTTTTTTTACCTATTCAAAACTCCTAAATTTTTTTTTTTTTTTTTACCTCTTCAAAACTCCAACATTGATTTTTTGTTGCTTTTTTTACCTCTTCAAAACTCCAAATTTTTTTTTTTTTTTTACCTCTTCAAAACTCAATTTTTTTTTTTTTACCTATTAAAAACTCCTAAATTTTTTTTTTTTTTTTTTTACCTCTTCAAAACTCCAACATTGATTTTTTGTTCCTTTTTTTACCTCTTCAAAACTCCAACTTTTTTTTTTTTTTTTACCTCTTCAAAACTCCACAATTTTTTTTTTTTTTACCTCTTCAAAACTCAATTTTTTTTTTTTTTTTTTTTTTACCTCTTCAAAACTCCATTTTTTTTTTTTACCTATTCAAAACTCCTAAATTTTTTTTTTTTTACCTCTTCAAAACTCCACACATTTTTTTATTTATTTTTTTTACCTCTTCAAAACTCCAACTTTTTTTTTTTTTTTTTTTACCTCTTCAAAACTCCAACATTGATTTTTTGTTCCTTTTTTTACCTCTTCAAAACTCCAACATTGATTTTTTGTTCCTTTTTTTACCTCTTGAAAACTCCAACTTTTTTTTTTTTTTTTACCTCTTCAAAACTCCACAATTTCTTTTTTTTTTTTTTACCTCTTCAAAACTCAATTTTTTTTTTTTTACCTCTTCAAAACTCCAACATTGATTTTTTGTTCCTTTTTTTACCTCTTCAAAACTCAATTTTTTTTTTTTTTTTTACCTCTTCAAAACTCCAATTTTTTTTTTTTTTTTTTACCTATTCAAAACTCCTAAATTTTTTTTTTTTTTTTTTACCTCTTCAAAACTCCAACATTGATTTTTTGTTGCTTTTTTTACCTCTTCAAAACTCAATTTTTTTTTTTTTTTTACCTCTTCAAAACTCAATTTTTTTTTTTTACCTCTTCAAAACTCCACAATTTATTTTTTTTTTTAGCTCTTCAAAACTCAATTTTTTTTTTTTTTTTTACCTCTTCAAAACTCCACATTTTTTTTTTTTTTTTTTTTACCTCTTCAAAACTCCAACATTGATTTTTTGTTCCTTTTTTTACCTCTTCAAAACTCCAACTTTTTTTTTTTTTTTTACCTCTTCAAAACTCCAACATTGATTTTTTGTTCCTTTTTTTACCTCTTCAAAACTCCAACTTTTTTTTTTTTTTTTACCTCTTCAAAACTCCTAACTTTTTTTTTTTTTTTACCTCTTCAAAACTCCACAATTTTTTTTTTTTTTTTTTACCTCTTCAAAACTCCAACATTGATTTTTTGTTCCTTTTTTTACCTCTTCAAAACTCCAACTTTTTTTTTTTTTTTTACCTCTTCAAAACTCAATTTTTTTAATTTTTTTTTACCTCTTCAAAACTCCTAAATTTTATTTTTATTTTTTTTTACCTCTTCAAAACTCCACAATTTTTTTTTTTTGTTTTACCTCTTCAAAACTCCTAAATTTTTTTTTTTTTTTTACCTCTTCAAAACTCCACAATTTTTTTTTTTTTTTTTTACCTCTTCAAAACTCCACAATTTTTTTTTTTTTTTTACCTATTCAAAACTCCTAAATTTTTTTTTTTTTTTTTTTACCTCTTCAAAACTCCAACATTGATTTTTTGTTCCTTTTTTTACCTCTTCAAAACTCCAACTTTTTTTTTTTTTTTACCTCTTCAAAACTCTTTTTTTTTTTTTTTTTACCTCTTCAAAACTCCAACTTTTTTTTTTTTTTTTACCTCTTCAAAACTCCAACATTGATTTTTTGTTCCTTTTTTTACCTCTTCAAAACTCCAACATTGATTTTTTGTTCCTTTTTTTACCTCTTCAAAACTCCTAAAAATTTTTTATTTTTTTTTCCTCTTCAAAACTCCAACTTTTTTTTTTTTTTTCCTCTTCAAAACTCCACAATTTTTTTTATTTATTTTTTTTACCTCTTCAAAACTCCAACTTTTTTTTTTTTTTTTTTTACCTCTTCAAAACTCCTAAATTTTTTTTAATTTTTTTTACCTCTTCAAAACTCCACAATTTTTTTTTTTTTTTTACCTCTTCAAAACTCCTAAATTTATTTATTTATTTTTTACCTCTTCAAAACTCCAACATTGATTTTTTGTTCCTTTTTTTAGCTCTTCAAAACTCCACAATTTTTTTTTTTTTTTTTTTAGCTATTCAAAACTCCAACTTTTGTTTTTTTTTACCTCTTCAAAACTCCAACATTGATTTTTTGTTCCTTTTTTTTCCTCTTCAAAACTCCACAATTTTTTTTATTTATTTTTTTTACCTCTTCAAAACTCCAACTTTTTTTTTTTTTTTTTTTACCTCTTCAAAACTCCTAAATTTTTTTTTTTTTTTTTTACCTCTTCAAAACTCCACAATTTTTTTTTTTTTTTAGCTCTTCAAAACTCAATTTTTTTTATTTATTTTTTTACCTCTTCAAAACTCCAACATTGATTGTTTGTTCCTTTTTTTACCTCTTCAAAACTCAATTTTTTTTTTTTTTTTTTTACCTATTCAAAACTCCTAAATTTTTTTTTTTTTTTTTACCTCTTCAAAACTCCAACATTGATTTTTTGTTGCTTTTTTTACCTCTTCAAAACTCCAAATTTTTTTTTTTTTTTTACCTCTTCAAAACTCAATTTTTTTTTTTTTACCTATTAAAAACTCCTAAATTTTTTTTTTTTTTTTTTTACCTCTTCAAAACTCCAACATTGATTTTTTGTTCCTTTTTTTACCTCTTCAAAACTCCAACTTTTTTTTTTTTTTTTACCTCTTCAAAACTCCACAATTTTTTTTTTTTTTACCTCTTCAAAACTCAATTTTTTTTTTTTTTTTTTTTTTACCTCTTCAAAACTCCATTTTTTTTTTTTACCTATTCAAAACTCCTAAATTTTTTTTTTTTTACCTCTTCAAAACTCCACACATTTTTTTATTTATTTTTTTTACCTCTTCAAAACTCCAACTTTTTTTTTTTTTTTTTTTACCTCTTCAAAACTCCAACATTGATTTTTTGTTCCTTTTTTTACCTCTTCAAAACTCCAACTTTTTTTTTTTTTTTTTTTTACCTCTTCAAAACTCCAACTTTTTTTTATTTTTTTTTTTACCTCTTCAAAACTCCACAATTAATTTTTTTTTTTTTACCTATTCAAAACTCCTAAATTTTTTTTTTTTTTTTTTTACCTCTTCAAAACTCCAACATTGATTTTTTGTTCCTTTTTTTACCTCTTCAAAACTCAATTTTTTTTTTTTTTTTACCTCTTCAAAACTCCACACATTTTTTTATTTTTTTTTTTTACCTCTTCAAAACTCCAACTTTTTTTTTTTTTTTTTTTACCTCTTCAAAACTCCACAAATTTTTTTATTTATTTTTTTTACCTCTTCAAAACTCCAACTTTTTTTTTTTTTTTTTTTACCTCTTCAAAACTCCAACATTGATTTTTTGTTCCTTTTTTTACCTCTTCAAAACTCCAACTTTTTTTTTTTTTTACCTCTTCAAAACTCAAATTTTTTTTTTTTTTTTTTACCTCTTCAAAACTCAATTTTTTTTTTTTACCTATTAAAAACTCCTAAATTTTTTTTTTTTTTTTTTTACCTCTTCAAAACTCCAACATTGATTTTTTGTTCCATTTTTTACCTCTTCAAAACTCCAACTTTTTTTTTTTTTTTTACCTCTTCAAAACTCCACAATTTCTTTTTTTTTTTTTTTACCTCTTCAAAACTCAATTTTTTTTTTTTTACCTCTTCAAAACTCCAACATTGATTTTTTGTTCCTTTTTTTACCTCTTCAAAACTCAATTTTTTTTTTTTTTTTACCTCTTCAAAACTCCAATTTTTTTTTTTTTTTTTTTACCTATTCAAAACTCCTAAATTTTTTTTTTTTTTTTTTACCTCTTCAAAACTCCAACATTGATTTTTTGTTCCTTTTTTTACCTCTTCAAAACTCCAACTTTTTTTTTTTTTTTTACCTCTTCAAAACTCAATTTTTTTTATTTTTTTTTACCTCTTCAAAACTCCTAAATTTTTTTTTTTTTTTTTTTTTACCTCTTCAAAACTCCACAATTTTTTTTTTTTTTTACCTCTTCAAAACTCCTAAATTTTTTATTTTTTTTTACCTCTTCAAAACTCCACAATTTTTTTTTTTTTTTTTTACCTCTTCAAAACTCCACAATTTTTTTTTTTTTTTACCTATTCAAAACTCCTAATTTTTTTTTTTTTTTTTTTTACCTCTTCAAAACTCCAACATTGATTTTTTGTTCCTTTTTTTACCTCTTCAAAACTCCAACTTTTTTTTTTTTTTACCTCTTCAAAACTCATTTTTTTTTTTTTTTTTTACCTCTTCAAAACTCCAACTTTTTTTTATTTTTTTTTTTACCTCTTCAAAACTCCACAATTAATTTTTTTTTTTTTACCTATTCAAAACTCCTAAATTTTTTTTTTTTTTTTTTACCTCTTCAAAACTCCAACATTGATTTTTTGTTCCTTTTTTTACCTCTTCAAAACTCAATTTTTTTTTTTTTTTACCTCTTCAAAACTCCACACATTTTTTTTTTTTTTTTTTTTACCTCTTCAAAACTCCAACTTTTTTTTTTTTTTTTTTTACCTCTTCAAAACTCCACAAATTTTTTTATTTATTTTTTTTACCTCTTCAAAACTCCAACATTGATTTTTTGTTCCTTTTTTTACCTCTTCAAAACTCAATTTTTTTTTTTTTTTTTACCTCTTCAAAACTCCACACATTTTTTTTTTTTTTTTTTTTACCTCTTCAAAACTCCAACTTTTTTTTTTTTTTTTTTTACCTCTTCAAAACTCCACACATTTTTTTATTTATTTTTTTTACCTCTTCAAAACTCCAACTTTTTTTTTTTTTTTTTTTACCTCTTCAAAACTCCAACATTGATTTTTTGTTCCTTTTTTTACCTCTTCAAAACTCCAACTTTTTTTTTTTTTTACCTCTTCAAAACTCAAATTTTTTTTTTTTTTTTTTACCTCTTCAAAACTCAATTTTTTTTTTTTTACCTATTAAAAACTCCTAAATTTTTTTTTTTTTTTTTTTACCTCTTCAAAACTCCAACATTGATTTTTTGTTCCTTTTTTTACCTCTTCAAAACTCCAACTTTTTTTTTTTTTTTTACCTCTTCAAAACTCCACAATTTCTTTTTTTTTTTTTTTACCTCTTCAAAACTCAATTTTTTTTTTTTTACCTCTTCAAAACTCCAACATTGATTTTTTGTTCCTTTTTTTACCTCTTCAAAACTCAATTTTTTTTTTTTTACCTCTTCAAAACTCCAACATTGATTTTTTGTTCCTTTTTTTACCTCTTCAAAACTCAATTTTTTTTTTTTTTTTACCTCTTCAAAACTCCAATTTTTTTTTTTTTTTTTTTACCTATTCAAAACTCCTAAATTTTTTTTTTTTTTTTTACCTCTTCAAAACTCCAACATTGATTTTTTGTTCCTTTTTTTACCTCTTCAAAACTCCAACTTTTTTTTTTTTTTTTACCTCTTCAAACTCAATTTTTTTTATTTTTTTTTACCTCTTCAAAACTCCTAAATTTTTTTTTTTTTTTTTTTTTACCTCTTCAAAACTCCACAATTTTTTTTTTTTTTTACCTCTTCAAAACTCCTAAATTTTTTATTTTTTTTTACCTCTTCAAAACTCCACAATTTTTTTTTTTTTTTTTTACCTCTTCAAAACTCCACAATTTTTTTTTTTTTTTACCTATTCAAAACTCCTAATTTTTTTTTTTTTTTTTTTTACCTCTTCAAAACTCCAACATTGATTTTTTGTTCCTTTTTTTACCTCTTCAAAACTCCAACTTTTTTTTTTTTTTACCTCTTCAAAACTCATTTTTTTTTTTTTTTTTTACCTCTTCAAAACTCCAACTTTTTTTTATTTTTTTTTTTACCTCTTCAAAACTCCACAATTAATTTTTTTTTTTTTACCTATTCAAAACTCCTAAATTTTTTTTTTTTTTTTTTACCTCTTCAAAACTCCAACATTGATTTTTTGTTCCTTTTTTTACCTCTTCAAAACTCAATTTTTTTTTTTTTTTACCTCTTCAAAACTCCACACATTTTTTTTTTTTTTTTTTTACCTCTTCAAAACTCCAACTTTTTTTTTTTTTTTTTTTACCTCTTCAAAACTCCACAAATTTTTTTATTTATTTTTTTTACCTCTTCAAAACTCCAACATTGATTTTTTGTTCCTTTTTTTACCTCTTCAAAACTCAATTTTTTTTTTTTTTTTACCTCTTCAAAACTCCACACATTTTTTTTTTTTTTTTTTTTACCTCTTCAAAACTCCAACTTTTTTTTTTTTTTTTTTTACCTCTTCAAAACTCCACAATTTTTTTTTTTTTTTACCTCTTCAAAACTCCTAAATTTTTTATTTTTTTTTACCTCTTCAAAACTCCACAATTTTTTTATTTTTTTTTTACCTCTTCAAAACTCCACAATTTTTTTTTTTTTTTACCTATTCAAAACTCCTAATTTTTTTTATTTTTTTTTTACCTCTTCAAAACTCCAACATTGATTTTTTGTTCCTTTTTTTACCTCTTCAAAACTCCAACTTTTTTTTTTTTTTTTTTTTTTACCTCTTCAAAACTCCACAATTAATTTTTTTTTTTTTACCTATTCAAAACTCCTAAATTTTTTTTTTTTTTTTTACCTATTCAAAACTCCTAAATTTTTTTTTTTTTTTTTTACCTCTTCAAAACTCCAACATTGATTTTTTGTTCCTTTTTTTACCTCTTCAAAACTCCAACTTTTTTTTTTTTTTACCTCTTCAAAACTCAAATTTTTTTTTTTTTTTTTTACCTCTTCAAAACTCAATTTTTTTTTTTTTTACCTATTAAAAACTCCTATATTTTTTTTTTTTTTTTTTACCTCTTCAAAACTCCAACATTGATTTTTTGTTCCTTTTTTTACCTCTTCAAAACTCCAACTTTTTTTTTTTTTTACCTCTTCAAAACTCCACACATTTTTTTTTTTTTTTTTTTTACCTCTTCAAAACTCCAACTTTTTTTTTTTTTTTTTTTACCTCTTCAAAACTCCACAAATTTTTTTATTTATTTTTTTTACCTCTTCAAAACTCCAACATTGATTTTTTGTTCCTTTTTTTACCTCTTCAAAACTCCAACTTTTTTTTTTTTTTACCTCTTCAAAACTCAAATTTTTTTTTTTTTTTTTTACCTCTTCAAAACTCAATTTTTTTTTTTTTTTACCTATTAAAAACTCCTAAATTTTTTTTTTTTTTTTTTTACCTCTTCAAAACTCCAACATTGATTTTTTGTTCCTTTTTTTACCTCTTGAAAACTCCAACTTTTTTTTTTTTTTTTACCTCTTCAAAACTCCACAATTTCTTTTTTTTTTTTTTACCTCTTCAAAACTCAATTTTTTTTTTTTTACCTCTTCAAAACTCCAACATTGATTTTTTGTTCCTTTTTTTACCTCTTCAAAACTCAATTTTTTTTTTTTTTTTTACCTCTTCAAAACTCCAATTTTTTTTTTTTTTTTTTACCTATTCAAAACTCCTAAATTTTTTTTTTTTTTTTTTACCTCTTCAAAACTCCAACATTGATTTTTTGTTGCTTTTTTTACCTCTTCAAAACTCAATTTTTTTTTTTTTTTTACCTCTTCAAAACTCAATTTTTTTTTTTTACCTCTTCAAAACTCCACAATTTATTTTTTTTTTTAGCTCTTCAAAACTCAATTTTTTTTTTTTTTTTTACCTCTTCAAAACTCCACATTTTTTTTTTTTTTTTTTTTACCTCTTCAAAACTCCAACATTGATTTTTTGTTCCTTTTTTTACCTCTTCAAAACTCCAACTTTTTTTTTTTTTTTTACCTCTTCAAAACTCCAACATTGATTTTTTGTTCCTTTTTTTACCTCTTCAAAACTCCAACTTTTTTTTTTTTTTTTACCTCTTCAAAACTCAATTTTTTTAATTTTTTTTTACCTCTTCAAAACTCCTAAATTTTATTTTTATTTTTTTTTACCTCTTCAAAACTCCACAATTTTTTTTTTTTTGTTTTACCTCTTCAAAACTCCTAAATTTTTTTTTTTTTTTTACCTCTTCAAAACTCCACAATTTTTTTTTTTTTTTTTTACCTCTTCAAAACTCCACAATTTTTTTTTTTTTTTTACCTATTCAAAACTCCTAAATTTTTTTTTTTTTTTTTTTACCTCTTCAAAACTCCAACATTGATTTTTTGTTCCTTTTTTTACCTCTTCAAAACTCCAACTTTTTTTTTTTTTTTACCTCTTCAAAACTCTTTTTTTTTTTTTTTTACCTCTTCAAAACTCCAACTTTTTTTTTTTTTTTTACCTCTTCAAAACTCCAACATTGATTTTTTGTTCCTTTTTTTACCTCTTCAAAACTCCAACATTGATTTTTTGTTCCTTTTTTTACCTCTTCAAAACTCCTAAAATTTTTTTATTTTTTTTTCCTCTTCAAAACTCCAACTTTTTTTTTTTTTTTCCTCTTCAAAACTCCACAATTTTTTTTATTTATTTTTTTTACCTCTTCAAAACTCCAACTTTTTTTTTTTTTTTTTTTACCTCTTCAAAACTCCTAAATTTTTTTTAATTTTTTTTACCTCTTCAAAACTCCACAATTTTTTTTTTTTTTTTTACCTCTTCAAAACTCCTAAATTTATTTATTTATTTTTTACCTCTTCAAAACTCCAACATTGATTTTTTGTTCCTTTTTTTAGCTCTTCAAAACTCCACAATTTTTTTTATTTTTTTTTTACCTATTCAAAACTCCAACTTTTGTTTTTTTTTACCTCTTCAAAACTCCAACATTGATTTTTTGTTCCTTTTTTTTCCTCTTCAAAACTCCACAATTTTTTTTATTTATTTTTTTTACCTCTTCAAAACTCCAACTTTTTTTTTTTTTTTTTTACCTCTTCAAAACTCCTAAATTTTTTTTTTTTTTTTTTACCTCTTCAAAACTCCACAATTTTTTTTTTTTTTTAGCTCTTCAAAACTCAATTTTTTTTATTTTTTTTTTTACCTCTTCAAAACTCCAACATTGATTGTTTGTTCCTTTTTTTACCTCTTCAAAACTCAATTTTTTTTTTTTTTTTTTACCTATTCAAAACTCCTAAATTTTTTTTTTTTTTTTTACCTCTTCAAAACTCCAACATTGATTTTTTGTTGCTTTTTTTACCTCTTCAAAACTCCAAATTTTTTTTTTTTTTTACCTCTTCAAAACTCAATTTTTTTTTTTTACCTATTAAAAACTCCTAAATTTTTTTTTTTTTTTTTTTACCTCTTCAAAACTCCAACATTGATTTTTTGTTCCTTTTTTTACCTCTTCAAAACTCCAACTTTTTTTTTTTTTTTACCTCTTCAAAACTCCACAATTTTTTTTTTTTTTACCTCTTCAAAACTCAATTTTTTTTTTTTTTTTTTTTTTACCTCTTCAAAACTCCATTTTTTTTTTTTACCTATTCAAAACTCCTAAATTTTTTTTTTTTTTACCTCTTCAAAACTCCACACATTTTTTTATTTATTTTTTTTACCTCTTCAAAACTCCAACTTTTTTTTTTTTTTTTTTTACCTCTTCAAAACTCCACAATTTTTTTTATTTATTTTTTTTACCTCTTCAAAACTCCAACTTTTTTTTTTTTTTTTTTTACCTCTTCAAAACTCCAACATTGATTTTTTGTTCCTTTTTTTACCTCTTCAAAACTCCAACTTTTTTTTTTTTACCTCTTCAAAACTCCACAATTTTTTTTTTTTTTTTTTACCTCTTCAAAACTCCAACATTGATTTTTTGTTCCTTTTTTTACCTCTTCAAAACTCCAACTTTTTTTTTTTTTTTTACCTCTTCAAAACTCAATTTTTTTTTTTACCTATTAAAAACTCCTAAATTTTTTTTTATTTTTTTTTACCTCTTCAAAACTCCAACATTGATTTTTTGTTCCTTTTTTTACCTCTTCAAAACTCCAACTTCTTTTTTTTTTTTTTACCTCTTCAAAACTCCACAATTTTTTTTTTTTTTTACCTCTTCAAAACTCAATTTTTTTTTTTTTTTTTTTTTTACCTCTTCAAAACTCCATTTTTTTTTTTACCTATTCAAAACTCCTAAATTTTTTTTTTTTTTTACCTCTTCAAAACTCCACACATTTTTTTATTTATTTTTTTTACCTCTTCAAAACTCCAACTTTTTTTTTTTTTTTTTTTACCTCTTGAAAACTCCACAAATTTTTTTATTTATTTTTTTTACCTCTTCAAAACTCCAACTTTTTTTTTTTTTTTTTTTACCTCTTCAAAACTCCAACATTGATTTTTTGTTCCTTTTTTTACCTCTTCAAAACTCCAACTTTTTTTTTTTTACCTCTTCAAAACTCCACAATTTTTTGTATTTTTTTTTTACCTCTTCAAAACTCCAACATTGATTTTTTGTTCCTTTTTTTACCTCTTCAAAACTCCAACTTTTTTTTTTTTTTTTACCTCTTCAAAACTCAATTTTTTTTTTTTTTTTTTACCTCTTCAAAACTCCTAAATTTTTTTTTTTTTTTTTTTCCTCTTCAAAACTCCACAATTTTTTTTTTTTTTACCTCTTCAAAACAGCTAAATTTTTTTTTTTTTTTACCTCTTCAAAACTCCACAATTTTTTTTTTTTTTTTTTACCTCTTCAAAACTCCACAATTTTTTTTTTTTTTTTACCTATTCAAAACTCCTAAATTTTTTTTTTTTTTTTTTTACCTCTTCAAAACTCCAACATTGATTTTTTGTTTCTTTTTTTACCTCTTCAAAACTCCAACTTTTTTTTTTTTTTACCTCTTCAAAACTCCAACATTGGTTTTTTGTTCCTTTTTTTACCTCTTCAAAACTCCAACTTTTTTTTTTTTTTACCTCTTCAAAACTCCAACTTTTTTTTTTTTTTTTACCTCTTCAAAACTCAATTTTTTTTTTTTACCTATTAAAAACTCCTACATTTTTTTTTTTTTTTTTTTACCTCTTCAAAACTCCAACATTGATTTTTTGTTCCTTTTTTTACCTCTTCAAAACTCCAACTTTTTTTTTTTTTTTTACCTCTTCAAAACTCCACAATTTTTTTTTTTTTTTACCTCTTCAAAACTCCACAATTTTTTTATTTTTTTTTTACCTCTTCAAAACTCCACAATTTTTTTTTTTGTTTACCTATTCAAAACTCCTAATTTTTTTTATTTTTTTTTTACCTCTTCAAAACTCCAACATTGATTTTTTGTTCCTTTTTTTACCTCTTCAAAACTCCAACTTTTTTTTTTTTTTACCTCTTCAAAACTCATTTTTTTTTTTTTTTTTACCTCTTCAAAACTCCAACTTTTTTTTATTTTTTTTTTTACCTCTTCAAAACTCCACAATTAATTTTTTTTTTTTTACCTATTCAAAACTCCTAAATTTTTTTTTTTTTTTTTTACCTCTTCAAAACTCCAACATTGATTTTTTGTTCCTTTTTTTACCTCTTCAAAACTCAATTTTTTTTTTTTTTTACCTCTTCAAAACTCCACACATTTTTTTTTTTTTTTTTTTACCTCTTCAAAACTCCAACTTTTTTTTTTTTTTTTTTTACCTCTTCAAAACTCCACAAATTTTTTTATTTATTTTTTTTACCTCTTCAAAACTCCAACATTGATTTTTTGTTCCTTTTTTTACCTCTTCAAAACTCAAATTTTTTTTTTTTTTTTTTACCTCTTCAAAACTCAATTTTTTTTTTTTTACCTATTAAAAACTCCTAAATTTTTTTTTTTTTTTTTTTACCTCTTCAAAACTCCAACATTGATTTTTTGTTCCTTTTTTTACCTCTTGAAAACTCCAACTTTTTTTTTTTTTTTTACCTCTTCAAAACTCCACAATTTCTTTTTTTTTTTTTTACCTCTTCAAAACTCAATTTTTTTTTTTTTACCTCTTCAAAACTCCAACATTGATTTTTTGTTCCTTTTTTTACCTCTTCAAAACTCAAATTTTTTTTTTTTTTTTTTACCTCTTCAAAACTCAATTTTTTTTTTTTTACCTATTAAAAACTCCTAAATTTTTTTTTTTTTTTTTTTACCTCTTCAAAACTCCAACATTGATTTTTTGTTCCTTTTTTTACCTCTTGAAAACTCCAACTTTTTTTTTTTTTTTTACCTCTTCAAAACTCCACAATTTCTTTTTTTTTTTTTTACCTCTTCAAAACTCAATTTTTTTTTTTTTACCTCTTCAAAACTCCAACATTGATTTTTTGTTCCTTTTTTTACCTCTTCAAAACTCAATTTTTTTTTTTTTTTTTACCTCTTCAAAACTCCAATTTTTTTTTTTTTTTTTTTACCTATTCAAAACTCCTAAATTTTTTTTTTTTTTTTTTACCTCTTCAAAACTCCAACATTGATTTTTTGTTGCTTTTTTTACCTCTTCAAAACTCCAAAATTTTTTTTTTTTTTTACCTCTTCAAAACTCAATTTTTTTTTTTTACCTCTTCAAAACTCCACAATTTTTTTTTTTTTTAGCTCTTCAAAACTCAATTTTTTTTTTTTTTTTACCTCTTCAAAACTCCACATTTTTTTTTTTTTTTTTTTTACCTCTTCAAAACTCCAACATTGATTTTTTGTTCCTTTTTTTACCTCTTCAAAACTCCAACTTTTTTTTTTTTTTTTACCTCTTCAAAACTCCAACATTGATTTTTTGTTCCTTTTTTTACCTCTTCAAAACTCCAACTTTTTTTTTTTTTTTTACCTCTTCAAAACTCCTAACTTTTTTTTTTTTTTTACCTCTTCAAAACTCCACAATTTTTTTTTTTTTTTTTTTACCTCTTCAAAACTCCAACATTGATTTTTTGTTCCTTTTTTTACCTCTTCAAAACTCCAACTTTTTTTTTTTTTTTTACCTCTTCAAAATTCAATTTTTTTAATTTTTTTTTACCTCTTCAAAACTCCTAAATTTTATTTTTATTTTTTTTTACCTCTTCAAAACTCCACAATTTTTTTTTTTGTTTTACCTCTTCAAAACTCCTAAATTTTTTTTTTTTTTTTACCTCTTCAAAACTCCACAATTTTTTTTTTTTTTTTTTACCTCTTCAAAACTCCACAATTTTTTTTTTTTTTTTACCTATTCAAAACTCCTAAATTTTTTTTTTTTTTTTTTTACCTCTTCAAAACTCCAACATTGATTTTTTGTTCCTTTTTTTACCTCTTCAAAACTCCAACTTTTTTTTTTTTTTTACCTCTTCAAAACTCTTTTTTTTTTTTTTTTTACCTCTTCAAAACTCCAACTTTTTTTTTTTTTTTTACCTCTTCAAAACTCCAACATTGATTTTTTGTTCCTTTTTTTACCTCTTCAAAACTCCAACATTGATTTTTTGTTCCTTTTTTTACCTCTTCAAAACTCCTAAAATTTTTTTATTTTTTTTTCCTCTTCAAAACTCCAACTTTTTTTTTTTTTTTCCTCTTCAAAACTCCACAATTTTTTTTATTTATTTTTTTTACCTCTTCAAAACTCCAACTTTTTTTTTTTTTTTTTTTACCTCTTCAAAACTCCTAAATTTTTTTTAATTTTTTTTACCTCTTCAAAACTCCACAATTTTTTTTTTTTTTTTTACCTCTTCAAAACTCCTAAATTTATTTATTTATTTTTTACCTCTTCAAAACTCCAACATTGATTTTTTGTTCCTTTTTTTAGCTCTTCAAAACTCCACAATTTTTTTTTTTTTTTTTTTACCTATTCAAAACTCCAACTTTTGTTTTTTTTTACCTCTTCAAAACTCCAACATTGATTTTTTGTTCCTTTTTTTTCCTCTTCAAAACTCCACAATTTTTTTTATTTATTTTTTTTACCTCTTCAAAACTCCAACTTTTTTATTTTTTTTTTTACCTCTTCAAAACTCCTAAATTTTTTTTTTTTTTTTTTACCTCTTCAAAACTCCACAATTTTTTTTTTTTTTTAGCTCTTCAAAACTCAATTTTTTTTTTTTTTTTTTTTACCTCTTCAAAACTCCAACATTGATTGTTTGTTCCTTTTTTTACCTCTTCAAAACTCAATTTTTTTTTTTTTTTTTTTACCTATTCAAAACTCCTAAATTTTTTTTTTTTTTTTTACCTCTTCAAAACTCCAACATTGATTTTTTGTTGCTTTTTTTACCTCTTCAAAACTCCAAATTTTTTTTTTTTTTTTACCTCTTCAAAACTCAATTTTTTTTTTTTACCTATTAAAAACTCCTAAATTTTTTTTTTTTTTTTTTTACCTCTTCAAAACTCCAACATTGATTTTTTGTTCCTTTTTTTACCTCTTCAAAACTCCAACTTTTTTTTTTTTTTTTACCTCTTCAAAACTCCACAATTTTTTTTTTTTTTACCTCTTCAAAACTCAATTTTTTTTTTTTTTTTTTTTTTACCTCTTCAAAACTCCATTTTTTTTTTTTACCTATTCAAAACTCCTAAATTTTTTTTTTTTTTACCTCTTCAAAACTCCACACATTTTTTTATTTATTTTTTTTACCTCTTCAAAACTCCAACTTTTTTTTTTTTTTTTTTTACCTCTTCAAAACTCCACAATTTTTTTTATTTATTTTTTTTACCTCTTCAAAACTCCAACTTTTTTTTTTTTTTTTTTACCTCTTCAAAACTCCAACATTGATTTTTTGTTCCTTTTTTTACCTCTTCAAAACTCCAACTTTTTTTTTTTTACCTCTTCAAAACTCCACAATTTTTTTTTTTTTTTTTTACCTCTTCAAAACTCCAACATTGATTTTTTGTTCCTTTTTTTACCTCTTCAAAACTCCAACTTTTTTTTTTTTTTTTACCTCTTCAAAACTCAATTTTTTTTTTTTACCTATTAAAAACTCCTAAATTTTTTTTTTTTTTTTTTACCTCTTCAAAACTCCAACATTGATTTTTTGTTCCTTTTTTTACCTCTTCAAAACTCCAACTTTTTTTTTTTTTTTTACCTCTTCAAAACTCCACAATTTTTTTTTTTTTTTACCTCTTCAAAACTCAATTTTTTTTTTTTTTTTTTTTTTACCTCTTCAAAACTCCATTTTTTTTTTTTACCTATTCAAAACTCCTAAATTTTTTTTTTTTTTTACCTCTTCAAAACTCCACACATTTTTTTATTTATTTTTTTTACCTCTTCAAAACTCCAACTTTTTTTTTTTTTTTTTTTACCTCTTGAAAACTCCACAAATTTTTTTATTTATTTTTTTTACCTCTTCAAAACTCCAACTTTTTTTTTTTTTTTTTTTACCTCTTCAAAACTCCAACATTGATTTTTTGTTCCTTTTTTTACCTCTTCAAAACTCCAACTTTTTTTTTTTTACCTCTTCAAAACTCCACAATTTTTTTTTTTTTTTTTTACCTCTTCAAAACTCCAACATTGATTTTTTGTTCCTTTTTTTACCTCTTCAAAACTCCAACTTTTTTTTTTTTTTTTACCTCTTCAAAACTCAATTTTTTTTATTTTTTTTTACCTCTTCAAAACTCCTAAATTTTTTTTTTTTTTTTTTTCCTCTTCAAAACTCCACAATTTTTTTTTTTTTTACCTCTTCAAAACAGCTAAATTTTTTTTTTTTTTACCTCTTCAAAACTCCAACTTTTTTTTTTTTTTACCTCTTCAAAACTCCAACTTTTTTTTTTTTTTACCTCTTCAAAACTCCAACATTGGTTTTTTGTTCCTTTTTTTACCTCTTCAAAACTCCAACTTTTTTTTTTTTTTACCTCTTCAAAACTCCAACTTTTTTTTTTTTTTTTACCTCTTCAAAACTCAATTTTTTTTTTTTACCTATTAAAAACTCCTACATTTTTTTTTTTTTTTTTTTACCTCTTCAAAACTCCAACATTGATTTTTTGTTCCTTTTTTTACCTCTTCAAAACTCCAACTTTTTTTTTTTTTTTTACCTCTTCAAAACTCCACAATTTTTTTTTTTTTTTACCTCTTCAAAACTCAATTTTTTTTTTTTTTTTTTTTTTACCTCTTCAAAACTCCATTTTTTTTTTTACCTATTCAAAATTCCTAAATTTTTTTTTTTTTTTACCTCTTCAAAACTCCACACATTTTTTTATTTATTTTTTTTACCTCTTCAAAACTCCAACTTTTTTTTTTTTTTTTTTTACCTCTTCAAAACTCCACACATTTTTTTATTTATTTTTTTTACCTCTTCAAAACTCCAACTTTTTTTTTTTTTTTTTTTACCTCTTCAAAACTCCAACATTGATTTTTTGTTCCTTTTTTTACCTCTTCAAAACTCCAACTTTTTTTTTTTTACCTCTTCAAAACTCCACAATTTTTTTTTTTTTTTTTTTACCTCTTCAAAACTCCAACATTGATTTTTTGTTCCTTTTTTTACCTCTTCAAAACTCCAACTTTTTTTTTTTTTTTTTACCTCTTCAAAACTCAATTTTTTTTTTTTTTTTTTACCTCTTCAAAACTCCTAAATTTTTTTTTATTTTTTTTTCCTCTTCAAAACTCCACAATTTTTTTTTTTTTACCTCTTCAAAACTCCTAAATTTTTTTATTTTTTTTTACCTATTCAAAACTCCTAAATTTTTTTTTTTTTTTTTTTACCTCTTCAAAACTCCAACATTGATTTTTTGTTTCTTTTTTTACCTCTTCAAAACTCCAACTTTTTTTTTTTTTTACCTCTTCAAAACTCCAACATTGGTTTTTTGTTCCTTTTTTTACCTCTTCAAAACTCCAACTTTTTTTTTTTTTTACCTCTTCAAAACTCAATTTTTTTTTATTTTTTTTTACCTCTTCAAAACTCAATTTTTTTTTTTTTACCTATTCAAAACTCCTAATTTTTTTTTTATTTTTTTTTTTACCTCTTGAAAACTCCATTTTTTTTTTTTACCTATTCAAAACTCCTAAATTTTTTTTTTTTTTTTTTACCTCTTCA
Organism: Callionymus lyra; assembly: GCF_982586985.1. Taxonomy (NCBI): domain Eukaryota; kingdom Metazoa; phylum Chordata; class Actinopteri; order Syngnathiformes; family Callionymidae; genus Callionymus; species Callionymus lyra. Next base: position 37,469 of record NW_028258723.1, read on the forward strand.
AAACTCCAACATTGATTTTTTGTTCCTTTTTTTACCTCTTCAAAACTCCAACTTTTTTTTTTTTTTACCTCTTCAAAACTCAATTTTTTTTTTTTTTTTACCTCTTCAAAACTCCACACATTTTTTTATTTATTTTTTTTACCTCTTCAAAACTCCAACTTTTTTTTTTTTTTTTTTTACCTCTTCAAAACTCCACAAATTTATTTATTTATTTTTTTTACCTCTTCAAAACTCCAACTTTTTTTTTTTTTTTTTTTACCTCTTCATAACTCCAACATTGATTTTTTGTTCCTTTTTTTACCTCTTCAAAACTCCAACTTTTTTTTTTTTTTACCTCTTCAAAACTCAAATTTTTTTTTTTTTTTTTTACCTCTTCAAAACTCAATTTTTTTTTTTTTACCTATTAAAAACTCCTAAATTTTTTTTTTTTTTTTTTTACCTCTTCAAAACTCCAACATTGATTTTTTGTTCCTTTTTTTACCTCTTCAAAACTCCAACTTTTTTTTTTTTTTTTTACCTCTTCAAAACTCCACAATTTTTTTTTTTTTTTACCTCTTCAAAACTCTTTTTTTTTTTTTTTTTTTTTTACCTCTTCAAAACTCCATTTTTTTTTTTACCTATTCAAAACTCCTAAATTTTTTTTTTTTTTTTTTACCTCTTCAAAACTCCAACATTGATTTTTTGTTCCTTTTTTTACCTCTTCAAAACTCCAACTTTTTTTTTTTTTTACCTCTTCAAAACTCAATTTTTTTTTTTTTTTTACCTCTTCAAAACTCCACACATTTTTTTATTTATTTTTTTTACCTCTTCAAAACTCCAACTTTTTTTTTTTTTTTTTTTACCTCTTCAAAACTCCACAAATTTATTTATTTATTTTTTTTACCTCTTCAAAACTCCAACTTTTTTTTTTTTTTTTTTACCTCTTCAAAACTCCAACATTGATTTTTTGTTCCTTTTTTTACCTCTTCAAAACTCCAACTTTTTTTTTTTTTTACCTCTTCAAAACTCAAATTTTTTTTTTTTTTTTTACCTCTTCAAAACTCAATTTTTTTTTTTTTACCTATTAAAAACTCCTATATATTTTTTTTTTTTTTACCTCTTCAAAACTCCAACATTGATTTTTTGTTCCTTTTTTTACCTCTTCAAAACTCCAACTTTTTTTTTTTTTTACCTCTTCAAAACTCCAACATTGATTTTTTGTTCCTTTTTTTTCCTTTTCAAAACTCCTAAAAATTTTTTATTTTTTTTTTCCTCTTCAAAACTCCACAATTTTTTTTATTTTTTTTTTTTTTTTTTTACCTCTTCAAAACTCCACAAATTTATTTATTTATTTTTTTTACCTCTTCAAAACTCCAACTTTTTTTTTTTTTTTTTTACCTCTTCAAAACTCCAACATTGATTTTTTGTTCCTTTTTTTACCTCTTCAAAACTCCAACTTTTTTTTTTTTTTACCTCTTCAAAACTCAATTTTTTTTTTTTTTTTTTACCTCTTCAAAACTCCACACATTTTTTTATTTATTTTTTTTACCTCTTCAAAACTCCAACTTTTTTTTTTTTTTTTTTTACCTCTTCAAAACTCCACAAATTTATTTATTTATTTTTTTTACCTCTTCAAAACTCCAACTTTTTTTTTTTTTTTTTTTACCTCTTCAAAACTCCAACATTGATTTTTTGTTCCTTTTTTTACCTCTTCAAAACTCCAACTTTTTTTTTTTTTTACCTCTTCAAAACTCAAATTTTTTTTTTTTTTTTTTACCTCTTCAAAACTCAATTTTTTTTTTTTTACCTATTAAAAACTCCTAAATTTTTTTTTTTTTTTTTTTACCTCTTCAAAACTCCAACATTGATTTTTTGTTCCTTTTTTTACCTCTTCAAAACTCCAACTTTTTTTTTTTTTTTTTACCTCTTCAAAACTCCACAATTTTTTTTTTTTTTACCTCTTCAAAACTCAATTTTTTTTTTTTTTTTTTTTTTACCTCTTCAAAACTCCAACATTGATTTTTTGTTCCTTTTTTTACCTCTTCAAAACTCCAACTTTTTTTTTTTTTTACCTCTTCAAAACTCCACACATTTTTTTATTTATTTTTTTTACCTCTTCAAAACTCCAACTTTTTTTTTTTTTTTTTTTACCTCTTCAAAACTCCACAAATTTATTTATTTATTTTTTTTACCTCTTCAAAACTCCAACTTTTTTTTTTTTTTTTTTACCTCTTCAAAACTCCAACATTGATTTTTTGTTCCTTTTTTTACCTCTTCAAAACTCCAACTTTTTTTTTTTTTACCTCTTCAAAACTCAAATTTTTTTTTTTTTTTTTTACCTCTTCAAAACTCAATTTTTTTTTTTTACCTATTAAAAACTCCTATATATTTTTTTTTTTTTAACCTCTTCAAAACTCCAACATTGATTTTTTGTTCCTTTTTTTACCTCTTCAAAACTCCAACTTTTTTTTTTTTTTTTACCTCTTCAAAACTCCACAAATTTATTTATTTATTTTTTTTACCTCTTCAAAACTCCACAAATTTATTTATTTATTTTTTTAACCTCTTCAAAACTCCAACATTGATTTTTTGTTCCTTTTTTTACCTCTTCAAAACTCCAACTTTTTTTTTTTTTTACCTCTTCAAAACTCCAACATTGGTTTTTTGTTCCTTTTTTTACCTCTTCAAAACTCCAACTTTTTTTTTTTTTTACCTCTTCAAAACTCAATTTTTTTTTATTTTTTTTTACCTCTTCAAAACTCAATTTTTTTTTTTTTACCTATTCAAAACTCCTAATTTTTTTTTTATTTTTTTTTTTACCTCTTGAAAACTCCATTTTTTTTTTTTACCTATTCAAAACTCCTAAATTTTTTTTTTTTTTTTGTTTACCTCTTCAAAACTCCAACATTGATTTTTTGCTCCTTTTTTTACCTCTTCAAAACTCCAACTTTTTTTTTTTTTTACCTCTTCAAAACTCAATTTTTTTTTTTTTTTTTACCTCTTCAAAACTCCACACATTTTTTTATTTATTTTTTTTACCTCTTCAAAACTCCAACTTTTTTTTTTTTTTTTTTTACCTCTTCAAAACTCCACAAATTTATTTATTTATTTTTTTTACCTCTTCAAAACTCCAACTTTTTTTTTTTTTTTTTTTACCTCTTCAAAACTCCAACATTGATTTTTTGTTCCTTTTATTACCTCTTCAAAACTCCAACTTTTTTTTTTTTTTACCTCTTCAAAACTCAAATTTTTTTTTTTTTTTTTACCTCTTCAAAACTCAATTTTTTTTTTTTTACCTATTAAAAACTCCTAAATTTTTTTTTTTTTTTTTTTTACCTCTTCAAAACTCCAACATTGATTTTTTGTTCCTTTTTTTACCTCTTCAAAACTCCAACTTTTTTTTTTTTTTTTTACCTCTTCAAAACTCCACAATTTTTTTTTTTTTTACCTCTTCAAAACTCAATTTTTTTTTTTTTTTTTTTTTTTACCTCTTCAAAACTCCATTTTTTTTTTTACCTATTCAAAACTCCTAAATTTTTTTTTTTTTTTTTACCTCTTCAAAACTCCAACATTGATTTTTTGTTCCTTTTTTTACCTCTTCAAAACTCCAACTTTTTTTTTTTTTTACCTCTTCAAAACTCAATTTTTTTTTTTTTTTTACCTCTTCAAAACTCCACACATTTTTTTATTTATTTTTTTTACCTCTTCAAAACTCCAACTTTTTTTTTTTTTTTTTTACCTCTTCAAAACTCCAACATTGATTTTTTGTTCCTTTTTTTACCTCTTCAAAACTCCAACTTTTTTTTTTTTTTACCTCTTCAAAACTCAAATTTTTTTTTTTTTTTTTTACCTCTTCAAAACTCAATTTTTTTATTTTTTCCCATTAAAAACTCCTATATATATATATTTTTTTTTTACCTCTTCAAAACTCCAACATTGATTTTTTGTTCCTTTTTTTACCTCTTCAAAACTCCAACTTTTTTTTTTTTTTACCTCTTCAAAACTCCAACATTGATTTTTTGTTCCTTTTTTTTCCTTTTCAAAACTCCTAAATTTTTTTTATTTTTTTTTTCCTCTTCAAAACTCCACAATTTTTTTTATTTTTTTTTTTACCTCTTCAAAACTCCAACTTTTTTTTTTTTTTTTTTTACCTCTTCAAAACTCCTAATTTTTTTTTTTTTTTTTTTACCTCTTCAAAACTCCACAATTTTTTATTTTTTTTTTACCTATTCAAAACTCCTAAATTTTTTTTTTTTTTTTTTACCTCTTCAAAACTCCAACATTGATTTTTTGTTGCTTTTTTTACCTCTTCAAAACTCCAAAATTTTTTTTTTTTTTTACCTCTTCAAAACTCAATTTTTTTTTTTTACCTCTTCAAAACTCCACAATTTTTTTTTTTTTTTAGCTCTTCAAAACTCAATTTTTTTTTTTTTTTTTACCTCTTCAAAACTCCACATTTTTTTTTTTTTTTTTTACCTCTTCAAAACTCCAACATTGATTTTCTGTTCCTTTTTTTACCTCTTCAAAACTCCAACTTTTTTTTTTTTTTTACCTCTTCAAAACTCCTAACTTTTTTTTTTTTTTTACCTCTTCAAAACTCCACAATTTTTTTTTTTTTTTTTTTACCTCTTCAAAACTCCAACATTGATTTTTTGTTCCTTTTTTTACCTCTTCAAAACTCCAACTTTCTTTTTTTTTTTTACCTCTTCAAAACTCAATTTTTTTTATTTTTTTTTACCTCTTCAAAACTCCTAAATTTTTTTTTTTTTTTTTTTTTACCTCTTCAAAACTCCACAATTTTTTTTTTTTTTACCTCTTCAAAACTCCTAAATTTTTTATTTTTTTTTACCTCTTCAAAACTCCACAATTTTTTATTTTTTTTTTTACCTCTTCAAAACTCCACAATTTTTTTTTTTTTTTACCTATTCAAAACTCCTAAATTTTTTTTTTTTTTTTTTTACCTCTTCAAAACTCCAACATTGATTTTTTGTTCCTTTTTTTACCTCTTCAAAACTCCAACTTTTTTTTTTTTTTACCTCTTCAAAACTCAAATTTTTTTTTTTTTTTTTTACCTCTTCAAAACTCAATTTTTTTTTTTTTACCTATTAAAAACTCCTAAATTTTTTTATTTTTTTTTTTACCTCTTCAAAACTCCAACATTGATTTTTTGTTCCTTTTTTTACCTCTTGAAAACTCCAACTTTTTTTTTTTTTTTTACCTCTTCAAAACTCCACAATTTCTTTTTTTTTTTTTTACCTCTTCAAAACTCAATTTTTTTTTTTTTACCTCTTCAAAACTCCAACATTGATTTTTTGTTCCTTTTTTTACCTCTTCAAAACTCAATTTTTTTTTTTTTTTTACCTCTTCAAAACTCCACAAATTTTTTTATTTATTTTTTTTACCTCTTCAAAACTCAATTATTTTTTTTTTACCTATTAAAAACTCCTAAATTTTTTTTTTTTTTTTTTACCTCTTCAAAACTCCAACATTGATTTTTTGTTCCTTTTTTTACCTCTTGAAAACTCCAACTTTTTTTTTTTTTTTTACCTCTTCAAAACTCCACAATTTCTTTTTTTTTTTTTACCTCTTCAAAACTCCAACATTGATTTTTTGTTCCTTTTTTTACCTCTTCAAAACTCAATTTTTTTTTTTTTTTTTACCTCTTCAAAACTCCAATTTTTTTTTTTTTTTTTTACCTATTCAAAACTCCTAAATTTTTTTTTTTTTTTTTTACCTCTTCAAAACTCCAACATTGATTTTTTGTTGCTTTTTTTACCTCTTCAAAACTCCAAAATTTTTTTTTTTTTTTACCTCTTCAAAACTCAATTTTTTTTTTTTACCTCTTCAAAACTCCACATTTTTTTTTTTTTTTTTTTACCTCTTCAAAACTCCAACATTGATTTTTTGTTCCTTTTTTTACCTCTTCAAAACTCCAACTTTTTTTTTTTTTTTTACCTCTTCAAAACTCCAACATTGATTTTTTGTTCCTTTTTTTACCTCTTCAAAACTCCAACTTTTTTTTTTTTTTTTACCTCTTCAAAACTCCTAACTTTTTTTTTTTTTTTTACCTCTTCAAAACTCCACAATTTTTTTTTTGTTTTTTTTTACCTCTTCAAAACTCCAACATTGATTTTTTGTTCCTTTTTTTACCTCTTCAAAACTCCAACTTTTTTTTTTTTTTTTACCTCTTCAAAACTCAATTTTTTTAATTTTTTTTTACCTCTTCAAAACTCCTAAATTTTTTTTTTATTTTTTTTTACCTCTTCAAAACTCCACAAATTTTTTTATTTATTTTTTTTACCTCTTCAAAACTCCAACTTTTTTTTTTTTTTTTTTTACCTCTTCAAAACTCCAACATTGATTTTTTGTTCCTTTTTTTACCTCTTCAAAACTCCAACTTTTTTTTTTTTACCTCTTCAAAACTCCACAATTTTTTTTTTTTTTTTTTTACCTCTTCAAAACTCCAACATTGATTTTTTGTTCCTTTTTTTACCTCTTCAAAACTCCAACTTTTTTTTTTTTTTTTTACCTCTTCAAAACTCAATTTTTTTTTTTTTTTTTTACCTCTTCAAAACTCCTAAATTTTTTTTTATTTTTTTTTCCTCTTCAAAACTCCACAATTTTTTTTTTTTTTACCTCTTCAAAACTCCTAAATTTTTTTTTTTTTTTTTACCTATTCAAAACTCCTAAATTTTTTTTTTTTTTTTTTTACCTCTTCAAAACTCCAACATTGATTTTTTGTTTCTTTTTTTACCTCTTCAAAACTCCAACTTTTTTTTTTTTTTACCTCTTCAAAACTCCAACATTGGTTTTTTGTTCCTTTTTTTACCTCTTCAAAACTCCAACTTTTTTTTTTTTTTACCTCTTCAAAACTCAATTTTTTTTTTTTTTTTTTACCTCTTGAAAACTCCATTTTTTTTTTTTTACCTATTCAAAACTCCTAATTTTTTTTTTAATTTTTTTTTTACCTCTTGAAAACTCCATTTTTTTTTTTACCTATTCAAAACTCCTAAATTTTTTTTTTTTTTTTTTTACCTCTTCAAAACTCCAACATTGATTTTTTGTTCCTTTTTTTACCTCTTCAAAACTCCAACTTTTTTTTTTTTTTACCTCTTCAAAACTCAATTTTTTTTTTTTTTTTTACCTCTTCAAAACTCCAACATTGATTTTTTGTTCCTTTTTTTACCTATTCAAAACTCCTAAATTTTTTTTTTTTTTTTTTTACCTCTTCAAAACTCCAACATTGATTTTTTGTTCCTTTTTTTACCTCTTCAAAACTCAATTTTTTTTTTTTTTTTTACCTCTTCAAAACTCCACACATTTTTTTTTTTTTTTTTTTACCTCTTCAAAACTCCAACTTTTTTTTTTTTTTTTTTACCTCTTCAAAACTCCACAAATTTTTTTATTTATTTTTTTTACCTCTTCAAAACTCCAACTTTTTTTTTTTTTTTTTTTACCTCTTCAAAACTCCAACATTGATTTTTTGTTCCTTTTTTTACCTCTTCAAAACTCCAACTTTTTTTTTTTTTTACCTCTTCAAAACTCAAATTTTTTTTTTTTTTTTTTACCTCTTCAAAACTCAATTTTTTTTTTTTTACCTATTAAAAACTCCTAAATTTTTTTTTTTTTTTTTTTACCTCTTCAAAACTCCAACATTGATTTTTTGTTCCTTTTTTTACCTCTTCAAAACTCCAACTTTTTTTTTTTTTTTACCTCTTCAAAACTCCACAATTTCTTTTTTTTTTTTTTTACCTCTTCAAAACTCAATTTTTTTTTTTTTACCTCTTCAAAACTCCAACATTGATTTTTTGTTCCTTTTTTTACCTCTTCAAAACTCAATTTTTTTTTTTTTTTTACCTCTTCAAAACTCCAATTTTTTTTTTTTCTTTTTTACCTATTCAAAACTCCTAAATTTTTTTTTTCTTTTTTTTACCTCTTCAAAACTCCAACATTGATTTTTTGTTCCTTTTTTTACCTCTTCAAAACTCCAACTTTTTTTTTTTTTTTACCTCTTCAAAACTCAATTTTTTTTATTTTTTTTTACCTCTTCAAAACTCCTAAATTTTTTTTTTTTTTTTTTTACCTCTTCAAAACTCCACAATTTTTTTTTTTTTTACCTCTTCAAAACTCCTAAATTTTTTATTTTTTTTTACCTCTTCAAAACTCCACAATTTTTTTTTTTTTTTTTACCTCTTCAAAACTCCACAATTTTTTTTTTTTTTTACCTATTCAAAACTCCTAATTTTTTTTTTTTTTTTTTTACCTCTTCAAAACTCCAACATTGATTTTTTTGTTCCTTTTTTTACCTCTTCAAAACTCCAACTTTTTTTTTTTTTACCTCTTCAAAACTCATTTTTTTTTTTTTTTTTACCTCTTCAAAACTCCAACTTTTTTTTATTTTTTTTTTACCTCTTCAAAACTCCACAATTAATTTTTTTTTTTTACCTATTCAAAACTCCTAAATTTTTTTTTTTTTTTTTACCTCTTCAAAACTCCAACATTGATTTTTTGTTCCTTTTTTTACCTCTTCAAAACTCAATTTTTTTTTTTTTTACCTCTTCAAAACTCCACACATTTTTTTTTTTTTTTTTACCTCTTCAAAACTCCAACTTTTTTTTTTTTTTTTTTTACCTCTTCAAAACTCCACAAATTTTTTTATTTATTTTTTTTACCTCTTCAAAACTCCACAAATTTTTTTATATTTTTTTTACCTCTTCAAAACTCCACAAATTTTTTTATATTTTTTTTACCTCTTCAAAACTCCAACTTTTTTTTTTTTACCTCTTCAAAACTCCAACTTTTTTTTTTTTTTTTTACCTCTTCAAAACTCCAACTTTTTTTTTTTTTTTTTTTTTACCTCTTCAAAACTCCAACTTTTTTTTTTTTTTTTTTACCTCTTCAAAACTCCAACATTGATTTTTTGTTCCTTTTTTTACCTCTTCAAAACTCCAACTTTTTTTTTTTTTTTACCTCTTCAAAACTCAATTTTTTTTTTTTTTTTTTACCTCTTCAAAACTCCAACATTGATTTTTTTTTTTTTTTACCTCTTCAAAACTCCAACTTTTTATTATTTTTTTTTTACCTCTTCAAAACTCCAACATTGATTTTTTGTTCCTTTTTTTACCTCTTCAAAACTCCACAATTTTTTTTTTTTTTTTTTTTTACCTCTTCAAAACTCCAACTTTTTATTTTTTTTTACCTCTTCAAAACTCTTTTTTTTATTTATTTTTTTTACCTCTTCAAAACTCCAACATTGATTTTTTGTTCCTTTTTTTACCTCTTCAAAATTCAATTTTTTTTTTTTTTTTTTACCTCTTCAAAACTCAATTTTTTTTTTTTTTTTACCTCTTCAAAACTCAATTTTTTTTTTTTTTTTTACCTCTTCAAAACTCCAACTTTTTATTTTTTTTTACCTCTTCAAAACTCTTTTTTTATTTATTTTTTTACCTCTTCAAAACTCCAACATTTTTTTTTTTTTTTACCTCTTCAAAACTCCAACATTGATTTTTTGTTCCTTTTTTTACCTCTTCAAAACTCCAACATTTTTTTTTTTTTACCTCTTCAAAACTCAATTTTTTTTTTTTTTTTTTTACCTCTTCAAAACTCTACAATTTTTTTTTTTTTTTTTTTTTTACCTCTTCAAAACTCCAACATTGATTCTTTGTTCCTTTTTTTACCTCTTCAAAACTCCACAATTTTTTTTTTTTTTTTTTACCTCTTCAAAACTCAAACTTTTTTTTTTTTTTTTTTTACCTCTTCAAAACTCAAACATTGATTTTTTGTTCCTTTTTTTACCTCTTCAAAACTCCAACTTTTTTTTTTTTTTTTTTACCTCTTCAAAACTCCAACTTTTTTTTTTTTTTACCTCTTCAAAACTCAAACATTGATTTTTTGTTCCTTTTTTTACCTCTTCAAAACTCCAACTTTTTTTTTTTTTTTTTTACCTCTTCAAAACTCCAACTTTTTTTTTTTTTACCTCTTCAAAACTCCAACTTTTTTTTTTTTTACCTCTTCAAAACTCCAACTTTTTTTTTTTTTTTTTTACCTCTTCAAAACTCCACAATTTTTTATTTATTTTTTTACCTCTTCAAAACTCCAACTTTTTTTTTTTTTTACCTCTTCAAAACTCCAACTTTTTTTTTTTTTTTTTACCTCTTCAAAACTCTACAATTTTTTTTTTTTTTTTTTTACCTCTTCAAAACTCTAACTTTTTTTTTTTTTTTTTTTACCTCTTCAAAACTCCAACATTGATTTTTTGTTCCTTTTTTTACCTCTTCAAAACTCCACAATTTTTTTTTTTTTTTTTTTTTACCTCTTCAAAACTCCAACTTTTTTTTTTTTTTTTTACCTCTTCAAAACTCCAACATTGATTTTTTGTCCCTTTTTTTACCTCTTCAAAACTCAATTTTTTTTTTTTTTTTTTTTACCTCTTCAAAACTCCATTTTTTTTTTTTACCTCTTCAAAACTCAAATTTTTTTTTTTTTTTTTATCTCTTCAAAACTCCAACATTTTTTTTTTTTACCTCTTCAAAACTCAAATTTTTTTTTTTTTTTTACCTCTTCAAAACTCCAACTTTTTTTTTTTTTTTACCTCTTCAAAACTCCACAAATTTTTTTTTTTTTTTTTTACCTCTTCAAAACTCCAACTTTTTTTTTTTTTTTACCTCTTCAAAACTCCACAATTTTTTTTTTTTTTTTTTTTTACCTCTTCAAAACTCCAACTTTTTTTTTTTTTTTACCTCTTCAAAATTCAAACTTTTTTTTTTTTTTTTTACCTCTTCAAAACTCCAACATTGATTTTTTGTTCCTTTTTTTACCTCTTCAAAACTCAAATTTTTTTTTTTTTTTTACCTCTTCAAAACTCCAACATTTTTTTTTTTTTACCTCTTCAAAACTCAATTTTTTTTTTTTTTTTGTTTACCTCTTCAAAACTCTACAATTTTTTTTTTTTTTTTTTTTTTACCTCTTCAAAACTCCAACATTGATTCTTTGTTCCTTTTTTTACCTCTTCAAAACTCCACAATTTTTTTTTTTTTTTTTTACCTCTTCAAAACTCAAACTTTTTTTTTTTTTTTTTTTACCTCTTCAAAACTCAAACATTGATTTTTTGTTCCTTTTTTTACCTCTTCAAAACTCCAACTTTTTTTTTTTTTTTTTACCTCTTCAAAACTCCAACTTTTTTTTTTTTTACCTCTTCAAAACTCAAACATTGATTTTTTGTTCCTTTTTTTACCTCTTCAAAACTCCAACTTTTTTTTTTTTTTTTTTTACCTCTTCAAAACTCCAACTTTTTTTTTTTTTACCTCTTCAAAACTCCAACTTTTTTTTTTTTTACCTCTTCAAAACTCCAACTTTTTTTTTTTTTTTTTTACCTCTTCAAAACTCCACAATTTTTTATTTATTTTTTTTACCTCTTCAAAACTCCAACTTTTTTTTTTTTTACCTCTTCAAAACTCCAACTTTTTTTTTTTTTTTTTTACCTCTTCAAAACTCTACAATTTTTTTTTTTTTTTTTTTACCTCTTCAAAACTCAAATTTTTTTTTTTTTTTTTATCTCTTCAAAACTCCAACATTTTTTTTTTTTTACCTCTTCAAAACTCAAATTTTTTTTTTTTTTTTTTTTACCTCTTCAAAACTCCAACTTTTTTTTTTTTTTTTACCTCTTAAAAACTCCAACATTGATTTTTTGTTCCTTTTTTTACCTCTTCAAAACTCAATTTTTTTTAATTTTTTTTTTACCTCTTCAAAACTCAAATTTTTTTTTTTTTTTTTTATCTCTTCAAAACTCCAACATTTTTTTTTTTTTTACCTCTTCAAAACTCAAATTTTTTTTTTTTTTTTACCTCTTCAAAACTCCAACATTTTTTTTTTTTTACCTCTTCAAAACTCAATTTTTTTTTTTTTTTTTACCTCTTCAAAACTCCAACTTTTTTTTTTTTTTTTTTACCTCTTCAAAACTCTACAATTTTTTTTTTTTTTTTTTTTACCTCTTCAAAACTCCAACTTTTTTTTTTTTTTTTTTTACCTCTTCAAAACTCCAACATTGATTTTTTGTTCCTTTTTTTACCTCTTCAAAACTCCACAATTTTTTTTATTTTTTTTTTTTACCTCTTCAAAACTCCAACTTTTTTTTTTTTTTTTACCTCTTAAAAACTCCAACATTGATTTTTTGTTCCTTTTTTTACCTCTTCAAAACTCAATTTTTTTTAATTTTTTTTTTACCTCTTCAAAACTCAAATTTTTTTTTTTTTTTTTATCTCTTCAAAACTCCAACATTTTTTTTTTTTTACCTCTTCAAAACTCAAATTTTTTTTTTTTTTTTACCTCTTCAAAACTCCAACATTTTTTTTTTTTTACCTCTTCA